>NC_142436.1:77070000-77337500 GCF_059453495.1 Arachis ipaensis
AGATTTAAAACCTAAATAAAACTCTAAGAGATCTCCTCTAATAATCATGTGATTTTACAAAATAAAATCTCCAAAATCCTTGTTGATTTGTTGCAATGTGTGGTCCCCATTCTCCTTTGTACGCATTCGGCGCCAAACGCTAGGTTCTGGGCCTTTGGCGCCACCCAGGCAGTGAAGTTTGTGTGCAAAATTTGGCCTTGGGCGCTAAACCCCCAACTACTCGTGTTTAGCGCCAGGTCTCTTGAATTGAATAGTGAGTTACGAAGCTTTAGGCGCTAAACGCCGGGTCGTGGCGTTTACCGGGTCGTGGCGTTTAGCACCAGTCATCCAAAGGAGAATTGGCCCAATTAAGCTCTTGTGGTTGTGCATACGCGCAACACATGCATACGCACAATCTCCTTTTTGCTCCAATGATGCGTACGCATGGATGATGTGTACGCACGGTTCTCTTTTTCTTCTTTATGCCCTCTTCCATCAATTCTTTACCAAAATGCTACCTGAACTCAATCAAAAGCCACAAAACTCAAAGTAGCATCCAATGGGGAATAATCCTCTAACAAATCAACAAAAAACCATGTAAAATCACATAGAAAAGATACAAATGATGCTCATGCATCAATACTTGGTCTACCAAAGTGTAAATGACACAAAATGACACTAACAAGCATCCTCTCAGGACCAATTCAAAATTTCATCACCAATAACACGAAACCAATAGCATAACTCATGAACTCAATAGCAAATCAACCAAAACAGCCTTAACAGTAAATCAACACAATCAAAACTAGCAATAAAACAGAGAATCTTCATACAATCAAACAATTGTCAAATAATCTCAGCAATAATTTCTCAGCAAAATAGTCATCAACGCAGCAATCAACATAATTTGACAATTTCAAACACTACAACATTTCAAAACCTAATGTATTGAATCTAACCTAGCTTAATTAACCTATATCCAGTAAGATTAATCCGCTAAACTGAACTAATTTTAAAATTGATCAAAATTAAAATTAAAATTCTAATCAAACCTAAACTAAATTAAACTAAACTTAAAGGAATTAGAAAAGAGTTGTTCAAGAACCTATAATGAAGAACAGAGCAAGAAATAAAGGAAGAGGTGGATGTTACAGTAGTGGTCGCCAAAGTTGCATCGAAGCTTGCTGGCATGAAGGGAACTACTGCAGCTTTAGTTTTGTGTCAATGAGACAGAGAGAGCAAGAGGCAACGATTAAGCCTGAGAGGGAAAAGAAAAGAAGAAAAAAAAGGGGCTTGTGGTGGCGGCAAATGGTGGTGACGGCGACACTGAAAAGAGAGAGAGAGAGAGAGAGAGAGAGAGAGAGAGGGAGGGGAATAAAGAGAAAAAGGAAGGGTTGGTGGTGCGTTACCAGTGACTGAAAGGGGTTGCTGACGGTGGTAGTCTTGCGGTGGCAGCAGATAGTGGTGACGGAGAGAGAGAGAGAGAGAGAGAGAGAGAGAGAGAAAAGAGAGAGAGAGAGAGAGAGAGAGAGAAAGAAAGAAAGAGAGAGAAAGAGAGAGGGATGGTGGTGATGATTTCGAATGAGGGGGAAGAGAGTTCGTGATTTGAATTTATGCCCCTTTACCATCGGAAAATTTCGATGGCAATCCATTGCGGGACACCAAAATGGAGCGTTTCACTAATTGGAGTTACTGTCAAAAAAATCCGACGGTAAACCCGCCAATAAAGGACATGCCAAATTAATCTATTTTCACTCCAGATATTTCCGTCGGAACTATCATTAGAAAACAGAATCTGACGATAATTACTTAACCTTACAAATTCAACGTCGTTACCGCCAGTAAATCCACCGCTACTCTATGACGCTAAATCCAACGATAAATCCGACAGTATTCAGCATTTTTCTTGTAGTGAGTGATCTGCCGAAGGGTTCATTCCCTCTCTTGTGAACAAGGTTCACTTATTTATATCCTAAATTCTAGAATTCAAATTTAAAACTAACCCTAATCTTATCCTTTGGAAAGATAAGATAGCTAACTATTTACTCTCAAATTCAAATTAAAATAATAATTCAAATCTAATTCTAGAAATAAATCCTAACAACCAAATCTCTATATTTCTAGAAGGAATTAATGATAATTAATCTCTTGAATCTTCAATCTTTAGATGTAATTAAGGATTCTAATGATTTGATAATTGAATTTAGGTCTTGTCAAGTGTTGAAAAATTGAGTTTGGGAGTTGAGTAATGTTGATACACTGGGCTTGTGATCTTCAATTTTGGGCATAAGCCCAATTGCCCATTCCATGGGGTTTGGACGCCGGGATTGTGGGCTTCAATTGGAGAGATGCCGAACTTACAACGTGACAGCCGAGCTTGTGTTGCATGGAGGTAGGCTATTTGGGTAAGTGAGCTAAATAAAATGAAAGGTAGGCTATTTAGGTAAGTGAGCTAAATAAAATGATAGCCTCAATCATACAAGTGCATTCATACACAAAATAATGAACATAAAGAATCAAACAAATCAAAGATTACAATCATAGAAAGAGAATAATGCACACAAGAATGGAAATACGTGGTTATATGATGTATGATAAACTCATATTTTATGATATATTTTGTGCTTAGTTTGAGTGATTTATTCAATCCTTCACCCACTTATTCATATTAATTGCATGGTTTTACTTTCCCTTCCTTAATATGTGATGTATGTGAAAAACATGTTTCCTATGCTTTAAAATTAATTATTTTAATTACCTTTATTTCCATTCGATGTCGTGATTAGTGTGTTGAGTAGTTTCAGAGCTTCCAACCATAATGAGTCTAGATTTAGAACGCCAACCACTAAACATCCTCCTCTTTCGCTTAATTCCACAAAGCGCCCTAAGTTGGCCATCCGTTTCAAGCAAACCATACTCAAGTGGGATAAAGCTGAGAGTTAGAAGTTTTACCCACTCAAGCGAAGGATCAGATGGCAACCTAGGTGGAGGGGTTCCCAAAGATCTTGATAAAGCATGCTCTACTCCCGTCCATCCTCTTCTAGAGGCTTCCACCACTTGGCAAGGTTTTTCAAGTTTCTCCTCTTGCCAAGCTTCCTCAAGTTCACATTCTTCTTCACCAATTTCTTCTATCTCTTCCCCATCACTCTCATCATGGATAGGAGGTCTACTGAAGTCTAACTCATCATCAAGTCTAAGCATTTTGGGGAAGGACTCTTCAAACTCGGAAGGGTCATATGTTGATGCGGAATCATCATAGATAGGAGGGCTTGTTGCTTGGAAAACTTCTTCCAGTTCTTCACTCACAATAGGTCTTGGAGGTTGCACATCCTCCTCAACCTTGCTTTCTAGTCCACTGGGAGAAGGTTCAACAATATCGTCAAAGGGATTGATCAATGTGGGCAAAAAATCATTAGTGATGGAATCCACTTCTTGATCAACTTCCTTCAATTCTCCGTTCACTTTTGCAACTTTACTCTCTTTTTTAACATCTCTTCCATACTTTGTAGAGGAGGGCTTTTCAGCTTGAGATTCCTTTATGTGCTCAACATATCCTAAACATCCACCCACTACTTCCTCTTGTTTGCTAATCTCTACCTTCTCCTCTTGTCGCACTTCTTACTTCAACTCTTCTTCCTCACCATGGATCTCCGAGTTTACTCACTCACTAGGCTCCTTGATCGTTTCTCCACATTCAACAATGGGGGTACTTAAGGTACATGAGCTTAGGTGGGATGTTAGGTGAATCACGGCTTCTACTATGCCAGCTATCTTTGCTTTTAGCTCCTTAAATTTAGTTTCATCCTCCTCTTGTCGCCTTAAGATACGAGATTCAAGGTCTCTCAGTTCTAACATGAAGGCTTCATCAAGAGGTGGTGATAGAAGAGAGGGTTCATTGTTTGAGGGAGATTTGATGTTGGAAGGTGGTTCATATTGGTGGAATTCTTGAGGTGGTGTATGTGGAATTTGTGGTTCTTGGAAGTATTGGTATTGGGATGGTGGTTGTTCTAGATGTGGTTCATACGGTGGTTGATATGGTAGGTATGGGTTGTAGTCATATGGAGGTGAATGATGGTGTGAGGCATGTGAGTATGGTGTATGGCTATATTGAGGAGTGGGATCATATGCATATGATGATTGTGGTTGACAACCACAATGAAGATCATCGCACACATTGGAATGATACACATTAGGATCAGGATTATATCCATAAGAGTTCGTAGGAGGTTGTTGCCATGAAGGTTGTTCATAAGCTTGGGGTTCCTCCCATCCTTGATTTCCAAATCCTTGATGTATATCCTCATTGGAGCTTCCATTTCCTACAACATAGTTTGAACTACACTCATAGCCAAAAGGATGAGAATTCATAGTGAAAGAGAAAATAAAAACAAATATTAATAAGAAACAAAGAAAATAAAATCCTAAACTAGCAAAAACTAGCAAACAAACCAAAATTCAAGCTATTCACAATATATACAATAGCCAATAACATAGCACCATTGCTTCCCCGCCAACGGCGCCATTTTGATGCATGAACTTTTGTTGATATAGAATTCCCTCAATTGAATGAATTCTCGTTGCAAGTATAGTTCTACACCAACAAACAATTCTTGCAATCAAAAATTTGTGGTTTTTTCACGAATAACAAACCCTCTAATAAGAATTAACCGAAGTATTTAGACTCTGGGTCGTCTCCCTAGGACGCAATGAATTGCTCAATTATTGGCTATGAAGGGGTAAGGGGAGTTTTGGTTCAGAAGAGGGTAAGAAAAGTAAATTAAACAAGTAAGTAAAGAAAGCAAGATAAAGAACTCTTGGCTAAGACTTAGGTAACTGAGATCACCATCCTTGTCAACAAACCAAATATTAATAATCATGAGAGGCCAACCTATTAAGTCTACTTCCCAAAAGCTTTAAGACGTAACATCTACTCCTAAGCTTGAAGTACGTCAAATAGGTTTGATCACATCAACCCTTAAGTCCTAACCTACCTACTAATTAACTTAGTAGTGGGTTAGCGTCAATGGGTATCAAATTGATCACCAAGGGTTCTCAAATCACCAAATCCATTATACCCAATGACTCAAGTTTACCCAATTCCCTTAGCATAGATCAAGAGTTGACAAAACTACTCAAAAACTAAGGAGAACATTTCATCAAACACATAGAGTGCAATAAAAGTAAACATCATAAATTGCAAGAAATAATAAAATCTACCAACTACTAATTGCAAGAAAAGTAATTTCACAACTCAATTCATCAATAAAAAGAACATCAACATCAAATTGCATTAAATGTAAACTAAATCCAACATGAGTTCATCATCCCAAAAGAGAGCAAAATGAGAAATTAACATCACAAATAAGAGAATCAAGATGTAGAAATGAGAAATTATAAAAGAAACAAGATGAGATCAAGTAATTAATCATGGATCTAAGACAATCTAACCTAATCCTAACCAAATTCTAGAGAGAAGAGGGAGCTTCTCTCTCTAGAAAACTAACTAAAGGCTCATGTTGGCTAAGCTAATTGCTCCCCCTTTGCTTGGACTTCAATTCTGCATGAAATACACTTAGAAACAAGTTGGATTTGGGCCTGGGCAGCTCAAAAATTACCCCCAGCATTTTGCCTTTAAGTGGGTCATGTGAGAGTATCGGCGCGTGTGCGTCATGTGCGTGTGCGCGTCGATTGGTAAATTCTTCATCCGCGCGGACGCGTCATGTATGCGTGCGCGTCTCTATGTAAAATCACTTTTGCACGTGCGCGCCTTGTACCCGTGCGCGCCCATTGGTGCATTCTCAATCTTTGTTTCTTCATGCATTCTCCACTTTGCATGCTTTCCTCCTTATTTCTTCCATCCAATACTTGCCTTATGAACCTGAAATCACTGAACAAACACATCAAGGCATCGAATGGAATTAAAGTGAATCAAAATCACCAATTTAAGGGCCTAAAAAGCATGTTTTTACACTTAAGCACAATTCAAGGGAGAATTATAAAACCATGCTATTTCATTGAATAAATGTGGGAAAAGGTGGTAAAATCCCCTAAAATAAGAACAAGATAAATCACAAAATCGGGGTTTATCAAATCACTTTCAATCCTGGTAAGAAATCTTCAGTGGGGATATTTTTTTTCCTCCAACCCCTGGGTATCCTCTTCTTAGGTGTCTCCTCCTGAGTTGATGTTGCACACCCGACACCAAACTTATATTTAATGTCAGGGGAAATTTTCTTACTTTCCACTATAGAAGCTTTGAAGTGTAAATCAACTTTTGTGTCATCAGGTGGTTCTGAAAGGAACTGCATAGTGGAATTAGTCTTCATGCGCTTTTCCTCTTTGTTGGGGTAATGTCAGGCTTTAAAGACATGAAAGACTAAGTGCTCATTATGCACCCTCAGTACTAATTCACGTCTTTCTAAATCAATGAGAGCACGCCCAGTGGATAAGAATGGTCTTCCAAGGATGATGGAGATATTTTCATCTTCCTCCATGTCAAAAATCATAAAATCTGTTGTTAGGAAGAACTTTCCTACCTTGACCAGAACATTCTCTACCACTCAATGTGCCACCTTTACAGATTTATCTGCCAATTGAAGAGCTATTCTTGTGGGCTTCACCTCTTGAATCTGCAGCTTTTTCATCACAGAAAGTGGCATCAGGTTGATGCTCGCTCCTAAATCATACAATGCTCCCTCAAAAGTGTTGTTTCCAATGGCACAAAGGATTTGGAAACTTTTCGGGTTAGGCATCTTAGTCGGCAAATTCCTCTGAATGATGGCACTATACTCTCTGGTTAGTACTACCATTTGGTCTCCCTTGAGAGATCCTTTCTCGGACAACAATTCCCCCATGAAGTTAATATGCATTGGCGTTTTTTCAAGAACTTCTATAAAATGAGAGTTAATGTGCAGTGTTTTAAATACCTCCAAAAGCTTGAAGCAATGTTCATTCTTGTGTTTTTTTTATGCTTTTGAGGAGGTGGAATCCTTAGGGTAGACTCATGTACGGAAGTCTCCACCTCGGTCTGCTCAGTCTTTGTATGCGCTGAGAGAGAGAGAGAGAGAGTATGCCCTTCAAGGTCTTCGTCATCCTTTTTATCTTCCTTAGCTGGCTCCTCATCACTGGAGGATGAAACATCCACTTCTTTTCCACTTATCACAGAGATGGGCTTACATTCCTCTCTTGGATTAGGAATTGTATCACTGGGGAGTATATTAGGTGACCTCTCAACAAGTTGCTTGCTCAACTGTCTCACTTTTACTTTCAAGTTTTGAATTGAAGCTCTAGTTTCCTATATGAAACTATTAGTGTTCTTAGAGAGCTCTGCCAATTGAGCTCCCAAAGCTAAGGTATCCTAGGCCACTAGGGTAGATTCTTTGATTGAAAGGATTAAGTGTTGCTGGTTGAAGGGATTTTTCCGGTTGAACTGGTTGTTGTTGTTGAAGTTGGAATGCCCTTAACCTTGATTTTAGTTCCCCCAGCCAAATTTGGGTGATTTCTCTATCCCAGATTATATGTTTTGGGAAAAAGGTCATTATTAGCTGGTCTTGAAGAATTACCCATGTAATTGACTTGCTCATAAAGGGTTTGCTCATAACCAAAGCTTCCGAATTGAGACGCTCCACCACTCATATCTAAAGAAGGATCTGGGGTAGCAATGGAAGAGACTTGCATACCTCCTAAGTGTTGAGTGATAGCGGCTATTTGTTGAGACATCGCTTTGTTCCAAGCCAAAATAGCATCCAAGGCATCCAATTCCATGACATCTTTCTTTACGGTTCTCTCTAAGAAATATAGGTACTGATTATTGGCAACCATCTCTATCAAATCTAGTGCCTCATCAATGATCTCCATATGCAAAGAACCTCTTGCAGAATTATCCAGAGAATGCCTCGAAGTCAAAGTGATACCATCATAGAAAATCTGTAATTGTACCCAGTCTGCAAACATTTCCTGAGAGCACTTTCTTATTATAGCCTTGTATCTCTCCCGAGCTTCATAGAGAGACTCTCCTTCAAGCTGTCTAAATGTCAGTCCTCAGCTTAGTCAACCTCTAGGGGAAAAGAATTTAGTTAAAAACTTACTAACTAAATCGGTCTCTAACAACAAAAGGGAAAAACCTGTAAACTTCTGCAAGAACCCCATTGGTCTTGACTATATCACATATCCTCAGGAAATTAGATATGAAAAGATTAGGATCCTCCTGCAGGCTTCCACTGAACTGACAATTTTGCTAAACCAGAGATATAAGTTGAGGCTTCAACTCAAAGTTGTTTGCATGCACATTCGGGAGTACAATACTTCTCACACAACTCTCGGGATTGGGGTCAGTATAGGACCCCATAGTTTTTCTAACAGGCGGGGCATTGTTCGGGTTATTAACCACAAGATTTTTAGTATTCTCAGCCATACTGATTCAGCTTCCTCTTCAGACTCGTCCCCAAAGATCTCATGAACTTCTTGAGCTCTAGCTTGTTTTCTTTCCTTACGAAGAGCCCTTTCAATCTCAGGGTCGTACACAAGAGGCTCTTTATTCCAGTTCCTCTACATAAACAAATAGAACAAGGAAAGTGGGATTCTCCACGTCACAGTGAAGAGAACCCAGTGAGGTACACGAAAGTAGAAGAAAAAGAACTAAAATAAATTAACCAAAAGGGTCGAAAAATTAAAAGAAAATAAGGCTAAAAGAAATGAAAATTAAAAGGTAATAAAAATAAACTCAAGCTAAAATAATGTAAAATAAAATAGAATAAAATAACAATGAAACAAAAACTCAAACAAAAACAAAAGGTATAATCTAGGTAACTAATCAACTGGTAGTTATTAGTCACAATTAATCCCCAGCAATGGTGCCAAAAACTTGAGGCGAAATTCAATATCAAAAACTTACCGGCAAGTGCACCAGGTCGTACCAAGTAATAGCTCACGGTGAGTGAGTGTCGATCCCACGAGGATTAACGGACTAAGCAAGCAATGGTTGATTAGCTATTCTAGTTAGACAAGTTGATAAGAGTTTTGGTTGTCAAATGGCATAAAAAGCAATAAAATGAGAAAGCAAATAATGAACGGTTGCGAAAACAATGTGAGAATGGAGTTAAGGCATCAGAGATGCTTAAATGTCTGGATTAATATTCAATGTCAACTACCTTTATCATGCAATGATTATGTTTATAGCAAACCTCAGGTGATTAAATTCCTATTCCTAGGCAATCCAATCTCCTCTAACTTAACCGATTGTTAATTCCTTGATCACTCAATTATATCAAAAGGTTAAGTTCAAATTCTGATTTATAAGCCACACAACCCTAAGAATCCAAAAGCAGAATGCAGTTATATGTCATGTATCACATTAAGTCCAGCTAATTAGAAGTTATGAGAAATTAGTTTCAAGCTGTAATTCTAATGATATAACTTTTTTAAGACTCAAATAGAATTCAAGTAGAATTAAAGTTATTTTCCAATAATCACTAATCTCTATGATGAAGAACGAAACCAATCTATAATAATCAAAGCAATAATCAAGAGTAGAAGAATAAATATTTATTAATCCATTCAAGTAAACAGAGCTCATAACTTTAATAATGGAGGCTTAGTTGCTCACGGTGTAGAAAATCCTAGCACAGAAAAAGTGCAAAGAAGTGTGGAATGAAAATTAGGAGAAGAGAAGTTCCCGTGTGGGTAGATCTCAATCCTATTTATAGTCCTAATCAAAATAGATTTAAAACCTAAATAAAACTCTAAGAGATCTCCTCTAATAATCATGTGATTTTACAAAATAAAATATCCAAAATCCTTGTTGATTTGTTGCAATGTGTGGTCCCCATTCTCCTTTGTACGCATTCGGCGCCAAACGCTAGGTTCTGGGCCTTTGGCGCCACCCAGGCAGTGAAGTTTGTGTGCAAAATTTGACCTTGGGCGCTAAACTCCCAACTACTGGTGTTTAGCACCAGGTCTCTTGAATTGAATAGTGAGTTACGAAGCTTTAGGCGCTAAACGCCGGGTCGTGGCGTTTAGCACCAGTCATCCAAAGGAGAATTGGCCCAATTAAGCTCTTGTGGTTGTGCATACGTGCAACACATGCATACGCACAATCTCCCTTTTTGCTCCAATGATGCGTACGCATGGATGATGTGTATGCATGGTTCTCTTTTTATTCTTTATGCCCTCTTCCATCAATTCTTTACCAAAATGCTACCTGAACTCAATCAAAAGCCACAAAACTTAAAGTAGCATCCAATGGGGAATAATCCTCTAACAAATCAACAAAAAACCATGTAAAATCACATAGAAAAGATACAAATGATGCTCATGCATCAATACTTGGTCTACCAAAGTGTAAATGACACAAAATGACACTAACAAGCATCCTCTCAGGACCAATTCAAAATTTCATCACCAATAACACCAAACCAACAGCATAACTCATGAACTCAATAGCAAATCAACCAAAACAGCCTTAACAGTAAATCAACACAATCAAAACTAGCAATAAAACAGAGAATCTTCATACAATCAAACAATTGTCAAATAATCTCAGCAATAATTTCTCAGCAAAATAGCCATCAACGCAGCAATCAACATAATTTGACAATTTCAAACACTACAGCATTTCAAAACCTAATGTATTGAATCTAACCTAGCTTAATTAACCTATATCCAGTAAGATTAATCCGCTAAACTGAACTAATTTTAAAATTGATCAAAATTAAAATTAAAATTCTAATCAAACCTAAACTAAATTAAACTAAACTTAAAGGAGTTAGAAAAGAGTTGTTCAAGAACCTATAATGAAGAACAGAGCAAGAAATAAAGGAAGAGGTGGATGTTACAGTAGTGGTCGCCAAAGTTGCATCGAAGCTTGCTGGCATGAAGGGAACTACTGCAGCTTTAGTTTTGTGTCAATCAGACAGAGAGAGCAAGAAGCAACGATTAAGCCTGAGAGGGAAAAGAAAAGAAGAAAAAGAAGGGGCTTGTGGTGGCGGCAAATGGTGGTGACGGTGACACTGAAAAGAGAGAGAGAGAGAGAAAGAGAGAGAGAGAGAGAGAGGGAGGGGAATAAAGAGAAAAAGGAAGGGTTGGTGGTGGGTTACCAGTGACTGAAAGGGGTTGCTGACAGTGGTAGTCTCGCGGTGGCAGCAGATAGTGGTGACGGAGAGAGAGAGAGAGAGAGAGAGAGAGAGAGAGAGAGAGAGAGAGAGAGAGAAAGAAAGAAAGAGAGAGAAAGAGAGAGGGATGGTGATGATGATTTCGAATGAGGGGGAAGAGGGTTCGTGATTTGAATTTATGCCCCTTTACCATCGAAAAATTTCGATGGCAATCCATTGCGGGACACCAAAATGGAGCGTTTCACTAATTGGAGTTACTGTCAAAAAAATCCGACGGTAAACCCGCCAATAAAGGACATGCCAAATTAATCTATTTTCACTCCAGATATTACCGTCAGAACTATCATTAGAAAACAGAATCTGACGATAATTACTTAACCTTACAAATTCAACGTCGTTACCGCCAGTAAATCCACCGCTACTCTATGACGCTAAATCCAACGATAAATCCGACAGTACTCAGCATTTTTCTTGTAGTGAGTGATCTGCCGAAGGGTTCATTCCCTCTCTTGTGAACAAGGTTCACTTATTTATATCCTAAATTCTAGAATTCAAATTTAAAACTAACCCTAATCTTATCCTTTGGAAAGATAAGATAGCTAACTATTTACTCTCAAATTCAAATTAAAATAATAATTCAAATCTAATTCTAGAAATAAATCCTAACAACTAAATCTCTATATTTCTAGAAGGAATTAATGATAATTAATCTCTTGAATCTTCAATCTTTAGATGTAATTAAGGATTCTAATGATTTGATAATTGAATTTAGGTCTTGTCAAGTGTTGAAAAATTGAGTTTGGGAGTTGAGTAATGTTGATACACTGGGCTTGTGATCTTCAATTTTGGGCATAAGCCCAATTGCCCATTCCATGGGGTTTGGACGCCGGGATTGTGGGCTTCAATTGGAGAGATGCCGAACTTACAACGTGACACGCCGAGCTTGTGTTGCATGGAGGTATGGATGTCGGGATTGCTCACATGGCCGCCGGGTGTGTCTGCATCATTGAGGGGGGATGCTGGGCATCCATGCTTGAAGGCTTGGGTGTCCATTACTCTTCCTTATGGGCCCGGTTGAACAGGTTTTGTGTTTTCTTGCTAAAATGCCATAATTCTTGTTTATTTTGAGTCAAAAACACTTGAAAACTTAATAATACTAACACAACTTCAAATATTTGATTAATTATGAAAGTTTACTAGAAAACATAAGAAATTTGGTTAAAAATCTAAGAAAACCTAAGAAATCCTAGGAAAACAGATGAAAAAGGGCCCTAAAATGCTTAAGATGATGTGTCATCACCACTAAATTAGCCACTTGTTAGAATACATGTTAAAGTAGAAAATAAACATTGAAAATAAGTTAAACAATACATATTTTATACACAAATACACGCTACAATAAAAACACTGAATACTGTCAGATTTACCAGTGGAATAACAAAAATAATCCGCTGGTAAATATATTACCGTTGGATTTACCGTCAAAAACAATCCAACGGTGTAACCCTCGCTAGTAACCAATTACCGTTGGATTTCTTAATCCGATGGTTCTGCGACAAATTCTTTGCCCAAAATCTATTTGGTTATCGGCAAAAAATTTCTGCCAATAATTTTGGTGCCACACTATATTGTTTCACGCCTACTTATAGCCGGATGTTTTCCCCGGTAAATTCGATGATAAATTTAATTTTTTTTAAATACAATTAGTAGTCAAATTCAATTATTTAATTTTTTTTAACACAATTAGTAGTCAAATTCAAAATAATAGAAACCAAATAAGATTTTATTAAATATGAAGTATACGTATAGAATAAAAGGTAAAATAAATAAAATATAATCAAATAGTCTAAAACAAAACCCTACTCACTATGGATCTTGATAGTTGTCGTCATCGTCATCCCCCTGGTCCTGCTGAGGCAACGGACGAGGCGGTGATGTCGGTGCCCTTCTAGTAACACAGCTGCCACTAGCGCGTATTTGCTCTTGGTACACCGCTATCTGTTGCTGCATCCGCTGAATCCACTCCAGCTCCTGCCTAACCTCTAGCCTGAGGAAATTTGTGTCTGACATGCATGCGAAGATCTCATTATACCACTCTTCAGACTGCTACAACTACTGAGCCTATTGGCGAGATTTTGCACTGCTCCCTCAAATTGACACTATCCTTGGCATCGATAGGGCTGGTGGCAGAGGCGGATGAAGCCCTCGATGTGGAGGTATAGAGATTGTTGGCAAAGAACAATCCCAACTCATAGACGTGATTCTTATACGGCTTAGATACAGTTTCACATCAAACCGTATCAGGATCGACAACTGAATCAGTAGAGTTGTTGTCGTCCTCTCTAGTATGCTAAGATTTCTGGGTTGTAGCCTCCAATCTCTGCATGTAGAACTCCTGTGTAACACATGTTATGATTAGGATGATAGTTAATTGAAAATTTTATATCACATGGTGTTTACTCACATAATGATTCGCATATGGCTGATCGGCAAATCTCTCCTTGTTGTTCTCCTTCAAAGTGTGAGTTTACTTAAAGGTCTCCGCCATCATTGCATCACGATCCAACGACTTAGACTACACATATTGAAATAATATGTTAAATCAATTAATAATGACATTGAATGTCAAAGACAAAACAAACTTAAAAACAAAATGAAATAAGTTACATATTAGCCTAGCCTTTCTCTTCATGAAAGTTACTAACCCACCGGTATACTTCGACAACCTGACTAATATCTTGTTAGTTCTGCTTGGGAAACGATGATTCCTGAACTCCTCATCAGTCTCCCAATAGACATATAGTGCCTTCTTACTATCTGAGCGGAGCCAAATAATGAGGTGGTTATGCCTCTCACATACATCCTGCATCATCTGCTGAAGCTGCTAGCCATCTGATGGTCAAAGATCTTCCTTATCATGGCATCGTGAGTCTTCTCTCATATAAATATTGATGAATAGATTTTTGTGTGGTTTAGAATTTCACAAATGAATTCTCGTTGCAAGTATAGTTTCTAAACCAACAAATAATCCTTTCATGCAAAAAATTGTTTGTCACAAGTAACAAACCCCAATAAAAATAATAACCGAAGTATTCAAACCTCGGGTCGTCTCTCAAGGAATTACAGGGAAGTATACTTATAATTGGTTATGGGATTTTATCTTTTTGGGTTTTGAAATAAGGAACAAGTAATGTAAATAACAAGAAAATAAAATAATAATTAAGAAAAGTCTTAGCAAGGATTGATAATTGGAATTCCTATCTGCATTATCAATGTCAACTGTGATGGTAATTGCCTTTTGCTATCACTTAGTTAACCTCTAATAATTGAAGGTAAGTCAAGTGAGAAAATTAACATGAACCCTCAAGTCCTAGTCAACTTCTAAGGAAAGACTAGAGTTAGTGGAATTTAAGTCAACTAGAAACTTTTAATTGTCAATCAACAAGAGACTTTGACAATTCAAGAGTCTCTAATTACTCAATCTTAGCTAAGACCATAAAAAGCTAGTTTAAAATCCAACCAAGCATTTCATCAAACACTTGATGGGCGCAAAGTAAAAGCATAGAAAAACAATAGAGAATGTAAAATCTAAAACCAACAATTGCAAGCATCAATGGTAACAAATAAAGGAAGAAGCAATAAACATGAAATACCTCAAATTACATTAAAAGGGAAATCAAATCTAACATGAGAATCCATAAACTAAAATAGCAACATAAAGAGATCAACAAGAGAAATAGATAAACTAAAGTACTAGAACAAATAAAAGTAGAAGAGAAACTAAATTGTAATACGATAAAATTCAGAATTTGAGAAGAACTAAACCTAAAAATCCTAAAACCTAGAGAGAGGAGAGAGTCTCGCTCTTTAGAAAACTACATCTAAAACCTAAAATTATGTAAATGAAAGTTGTATCAATGATTCCTCCACTCTGCAGCCTCTAATCTATGTTTTCGAACTTGGAACTGGGCCAAAAACAGTCCAAAAATCACCCCAGCATTTTCTGATACGTGCAGCACGTGGCTCTGTCACGCGTACGCGTCGCTGAACTTTCGCAAGGTCACGCGTATGCGTGACCCACCTGTGCACGTCACCTAACTGCATGGAAACTATGTCAAATTGCATATTATTTTGAAGTTCCAGATGTCAGCTTTCCAACACAACTGGAACTACCTCATTCGGACCTCTGTAGCTCAAGTTATGGTCGATTTAGTACGAAGAGGTCAAGGTTGACAGCTTAGCGATTTCTTCAATTTCTTGTATTCCTTCCACTTTTGCATGCTTCCTTTCCATCCTCTAAGTCATTCCTGCCCTATAAACCCTAAAATCACTTAACACACATATCAAGGCATCGAATGGTAATAAGAGAGGATTAAAATTAGCAAATTTAAGGCCAAAGAAGCATGTTTTCAATCATAGCACAAAATTAAGAAGGAAAATGTAAAACATGTGAATTCAATGAATAATTGTGAGAATAATGGATAAAATCCACTAAATTAAGCACAAGATAAACCGTAAAATAGCGGTTTATCAAATATCTTCTGCACAAAGAAACATTTGGCACTAGTTAATCAAAATTAAATACATAATTAAACAAAATATAAGATATAAACTAGCTAAGGTTTGAATATGTTAAGTTTTTACCGCCCACTTCTGAAATCATCGCACTCTAGTGTCAGCAGGGATCTTCTTGTAGCTCAGCCATAGGTGATCATCCATCAGTTTAATGATACTGGTATAATCCTATGTACATGCATTGTTATTTAGCGCAAACCTAACAATGAAAAATTTAAGATTAGCAAACACATATGTTGAATAAGAATATATAAATAGATTGCATTTAAAAGACATTAAAATAGTACTCACGCTATCAAACTATCAGGCCAAATCATCATCCGTACGACGGGCAGTGGTGGAGGGACATCTGGCTGGGATCCTGATATAAGAATTATTGTCGGTCAAGAAATTTCTCTCAATAGAAAAGGAATTTCTTCGTTGTAAGCATAGTTCCAAACCAACTAATAATTCTCAATCAAATTTTAAATATTTTGGTTGTCACAAGTACAAACCCCAATAAGAATTAACAAAAGTATTCAAACCTCGGGTCGTCTCACAAGGAATTGCAATGAAGTGATCAATTATTGGCTATGAAAGGGAAAGGGGGTTTGATTTGCAATTTGACAAGAAAATATAAAAACAAGAAAGTAAATAACAAGAACTAATAAAGAAAGGGAAAGAACTCTTGGCTAGGCATAGGAATTGAGATCACCCATCCTTGTCTACAAACCATGTATTGACAATTATGAGGGGACCAACCCATTTAGTCTACTTCTATGCTTGAAGTACGTACAATATCTACCTCAAGGCTTGAAGTACGTCAAATAGGCTTGATCAACATCACTCCATAAGTCAAACCTAGCTACTAATTGACTTAGTAGTAGGCTAGTGTCAGTGGTTATCAAATTGACCACTAAGGGTTCTTAAATCACCAAATCAATGAGACCCAATGACTCAAGGCCACCCAATTCCCTTAGCCTAGGCCAAGAGTAAAGAAAACTACTCTAAAACTAGAGAAAGCATTTTAACAAAAACCTAGTGTGCAATAAAGGTAGACATCACAAAATACAAGAATTAATGAAATCCAAAACTAACATAAACAAGAAATCAACAATAGCAATTAAGATGAACATAAAGAGACATGGAAATATAAAATTGCATTAAAAGAAAATTGAAATCAACAAGAGTTCATCAAACATACAAGAGAGCAAAATAAAGGAAATGACAGGTAAAACTAAGAAGAATAAAGATGTAACAACAAGAAATTAAAAGGGAAAACTAAATCAAAACAAGAATTAAAAGTTGGATCTAAGAGAATTTGACCTAAAATACCCTAAATTCTAGAGAGAAGGGAGAGCTTCTCTCTCTAGAATTGTAACTACAACATGATGAAAACTACACTATGATTGCTCCCCCCCCCCAACAATCCCTTGCCATCCTTGGGTTCAAAAACATCAGAAATGAGTTGTATTTGGGCCTCATTGAGCTCAGAAATCGCCCCCAGCGTTTTGCCTTTAAGTGAGTCACGTGACCAACATCACGCGTGCACGTGGATGACGCGTGCGCGTTGCTTGATGATTCTCTGGTCACGCGTGCGCGTGGGTGACGCGTGCGCATCGCTAGCGAATCTTCTTCTCACGCGTACGCGTGGGTAACGCGTGCGCATGGCTTTCAGTTCAGCAAATCCTCATTTCTTCATGAATTCTCCATTTTTGCATGCTTTTTCTTCATTCCTTCAACCCAATATTTGCCTTCTAATCCTGAAATCACTTAACAAATATATCAAGGCATCGAATGGAATTAAAGTGAATTAAAATTAGCAATTTAAAGGCTTAAAAAGCATGTTTTTACTCTTAAGCTCAAATTAGGAGAAATTCACACACCATGCTATTTCATTGAATAAATATGAGAAAAGATGATAAAATCTCCTAAATTCAACACAAGATAAACCACAAAATTGGGGTTTATCAAACCTCCCCACACTTAAAACAAGCATGTCCTCATGCTAAACCAAGAAAGACAAGAAAAGGGGTATGAACATTTATTCAATGCAAATAAACTATATGCATGCAACTAAATGCAAAATGATTCTATCTACTTGGTTAAAAGTAAATCAATCTCCAAGAGCATATGAACAAGTAGGGCTAAGATCATATGACGATTCATGAATCTCACCAATTCAAATATCAAAATGAAGTTCAAACAGACTTGCAAGAAGAAAGCTCATGAAAGATGGGAGTAAGGAATTGAGCATCGAACCCTCATCGGAAGTGTATCCGCTCTAGTCGCTCAAGTGTATAGGGTTGATTCACTCAATTCTCTTCTAATCATACTTTCCAAGATTTGTTTTTCATCTAACAATCAACAATTATTCAATGCATGTATATATTTATCATGAGGACTTATTCATAGGTTGTAGTGGGGCTAGGATAAAGGTAAGGATGCATATGGTCAAGTGAGCTTGAAATTTGAGTCTTTGATTAACCTAAGCTCTCACCAAATATATATAACAACCTATACAATTCTAATACAATACCTAGCTACCCATAATTCCCACTTTTTTTCTCACATACTCATGCATTCTCTTTAATTCACATTCCATATGCATTGTTATTATTACTTTGCTTTGGGGCATTTTTTCCCCTTTTTATTGCTTTTGTTTGTCTTTTTTTTCTTTTATATATTATTGTCTTTTTATTTTCCTTTTTTTTTTATCATTTTTTTCACTAAAGTATATACAAACGTATCAATGCATATGGTTTTACATATTTAATGCATAAGTATGTACCCAATCCCATGATTTTCAACCAAAATATAAAAACACACTTTTACCTCAACCAATGTTCCCAAGTTTCCCATACCCAAATGATACATATCCTCACTAGCTAGATCCAAATTAAGGGACATTTATTATTTTTCACTTAGGGGTAGTGATGTGCTAAAATTAAGAACAAAAGGGATTAAATAGGCTCTAAAATTGGCTAATAATGGTTTATGAAAGGTAGGCTATTTGGGTAAGTAAGCTAAATAAAATGATAGCCTCAATCATACAAGTGCATTCATACACAAAATAATGAACATAAAGAATCAAACAAATCAAAGATTACAATCATAGAAAGAGAATAATGCACACAAGAATGGAAATAAGTGGTTATATGATGTATGATAAACCCATATTTTATGATATATTTTGTGCTTAGTTTGAGTGATTTATTCAATCCTTCACCCACTTATTCATATTAATTGCATGGTTTTACTTTCCCTTCCTTAATATGTGATGTATGTGAAAAACATTTTTCCTATGCTTTAAAATTAATTATTTTAATTACCTTTATTTCCATTCGATGTCGTAATTAGTGTGTTGAGTAGTTTCAGATCTTCTAAGGCAGGAATGACTTAAAGGATGGAAAGGAAACATACAAAAATGGAAGGAAAGCACAAAACGGAGTTTTTAGAGAAACTGGCATCCACGCGATCGCATGGGCGACGCGGACGCATGCCAAGCGCGAAGAAGCAGCGACGCGGCCGCATGACTGACGCGACCGCGCGCCTTAAGCAGAACACATATGACGCAGTCGCATGACTGACGCGACCGCGTGACAGAGGCCACGCACCAGAAATTGCAGAAAACGCTCCCAGCGAATTTTGAAGCCCTTTTTAGCCCAAATCCAATTCCAGAAGGCATAGACCAGAGGTTATGAAGTGAGGAAATACATCTGTTCAAGGAGAGTCTCCACTTTAGTTAGTTTTCATGATTTAGATTTAGTTGAGAGAGAGGTTCTCTCCTCTCTCTTCTCACTTTAGGATTAGGATTTAGAATTAGGATTTTATTCGCTTTCAGGATTATCTCTTTATCAGGTTCAATACTCCTTTTTATTTACTTTTGCAATTTAATCTATGAATTCTTCCATGTTACAGATTACTCTTTTGAATTAATGTTATTTGAGGTATTTCAGTTTATTATTGCTTTTCTTTTATTTACATTATTGTTATTCCCATCTGAAGGCATTTTTATTCCAGTAGATTTACTTTTCTCCCTTTTGGTCTTGGTTAAGAAATCAGTAACTCAGGAGTTATCAAACTCAAACATGATTGATAATTGTTATCTTTGTTAATTAAATTGAACTTCAATAATCCCAATCTTTTCTTAGGAAATAATTAGGATTCGAAGATCAAACCAATTAATCCCTTGACCTTCCTTTATCTTAGTAAAGGTTAACAAAGTGGAATTAAGATTCAATTCCCATCATCATTGATAAGGATAGCTAGGATAGGACCTCTAATTTATCATACCTTGCCAAAAGTTTATTTACAGTCATTTATTTATTTTACTTGCCATTTAAATTACTTGTTCTTCATTTACTTTAATTGCTAGTTAAACTATTCACTCCTCATTCTCAAAACCCCAATTTACAATCTCCATAACCAATAATAAGAACATACTTCCCTGCAGTTCCTTGAGAAGACGACCCGAGGTTTAAATACTCGGTTATCAATTTTAAAGGGGTTTGTTACTTGTGACAACCAAAACGTTTGCACGAAGGGATTTCTGTTGGTTTAGAATCTATATCTACAACGCGACTATTTTTATAAAATTCTTTACCACCATAAAATCCCAACGTCAAAATGGCGTCGTTGCTGGGGAACTGCAATCGTGTGCCTTATTATTGGTTATTGTAAATATTTTTTTTTACTTGTTTATTTGTCTTTATTTTCCCCCTCTTTATTTCTTTTTAGATACTATGAATTCTCACCCCTTCCGCTTTGAGTTTGGTTCTAATGTTATTGAAAGGAATGGAAGTTATAACAGGAACATGCATCAAGGTTAGAGTAACCAAAGATGGATGGAGCCAAGAGGATCTGATCAACCCTTTAGGCAACAACACCCTCCAAGATATCATGGACAAAGACCATTCTACATTGCATACCAAGCAAATAGACATGGTGGACAACCTTGTAATTACCAAAAAGCCCCACCCTGTGCTTATAGGCCATCCTCTCAACGTAACTTTGAACCACCACACTCACAAGCTTTTTTTCACCATTCACCACCGTATGATCCTCATTTACCCCAGTTCCAATCCAATCACCCCCAAACACCACCACTTCCCCCTATGCCATATCCAAATCTATCACCCCGAGAATCAGAGGTTCGCCTCAAGGAAACAGTAAATCGACTTCAAACAACCCTTCATCAACTGGAGCAAGCAGTAAGTCAATTATCTTCTAGACATTCGAACATTCAAGGACCTCCCACAGCCCCATGTAGACAATCTAACGAAGAGCGTAGTATGAAGGAGATACTAGGAACTCCAGTAGACAAGACAGAGCATGGTTTCGTACTGGAACAAGTAGAGGAAGCTGTTATTATTGAAGAAGAAGAGTTGGTTGAAGACTTAGGAGACGATGAACCTCCATGGGAATCCAAAGTTGTGGAGCATTCTGTCCAGGATGTTATAATTGATGCTAAGGAGGATTGTGCGCAATCCCCAGAGCAAGTCTTTCATGAAGAACTAGACAGAATAGCCCAAGAAGCAAATTTCCTTGACGATGATAGTCACAAGTCAAGTTCTCCTAGTAATGAACTTGCATCCGCAAGTGAATTCTCTGAGATCGAAGAATCTTTCCCAAGTGAATACGAAGATGATACGGAGGTAGATTTCTCTCAACCTCCAGTCTATGACTTAAGTGATGAGGAAGACATAGATGGCTTTGATCAGGACATGGATATATTTGAAGAATCTTGCAAGGAAGTGGAGAATTTCACAGAAGAGCACAAGGGAGTAGAACTCACAGAACCACTAGAACCACCTATCCCAAGGCCATTACCACCCAATACAAGTTTTAAGTGGGTACAATCCTTAACCTTTAACTGTATCTTTCCACTTGAATATGGTTTGCTTGAAACAGATGGCCAGCTTAGAGCTCTCTGCAGCTTTAAGAGTAAAAGGGAAATGGCTCGTACTCAGAGCTGGTGCACAAGGTTTAATAAGGTTCCACGCTTCAACTCGAAGTGCACAGATTGGCACCATGATCAATCGGATGGATCTCGGAAAATGTTTGGTTATCCTGGTGAGAATCTAATTTCTAAACCGCCCAGATGGAAAAGTATAGATCAAGACGAAGGCAGATTTAAAAGCAAAGCTTGGGATCCTGGAATCTATGCTGACATTCGTCACCCCGGGAGCCTGCGAATCTATTTGAAGCTGTTCAAGAGCTTTACATGCCTAATTTGGGACCCCAGAGGCTATTGGCATTCCAAGCATTGGTGGAGATTTATGGATGAATTTAAGCATAAGCCGCCATAACAGGAAGCTCATCCAATGTCCAACTTAAGGACTTTAACTAAAAGTGCTAGGTGGGAGACAACCCACCATGGTATGATCGTCCCTTTTTCAATTTTTATTTAGTTTTATTTGTTTTCAAGTTTTATTTTATTGAACCTGGAGTTTTGCATCTCATTCATATTAATCATTGCATTCTGCATACTGCATAATTGCATACCTGCATAAAAAAAGGGTGCGCGACGCGACCGCATCATTCATGTGATCGCGTCAAGTTACGAAAAACACTTCCCACGCAACCGCGTCATTCACGCGGCCGCGTGACCTGGAGATCGGCGTAAAGATCCAACGTCCAGAAAGTTAGGCTAGAATTGTGCGGCCATTGTGCGTTTAGCACAAAATGCCCATGCGATCACGTCACTTGCACAACCTCAATCCCACGCGACAGCGTGAGCGACGCGATCGCGTTGCATAGGATTGCACAACACCCCAAAAAGAGACAGAGAGTTGCGCTGAAACGACGCTGGATTCGTGCGTTTAGCACAATTTCCAGCGACGCGATCGCATGCCCCAGGCGATCGCGTCATTCACTCTTTTCCCATTCCGTGCGATCGCGTGCCCCACGCGATCGCGTCAACCACCATTTCAGCCCAACCACGTGACCGCGTTCCCCACACGATTGCGTGGATTCAAATTTATAACTCCCAGTCACGCGAACCCTATCAGTCACCACCACACCAGCCACCACCACCACCACACCACCCAGCCACCACCACACCACCACCACGCCACCGCCAGACGCCGTCGACCACCCAGACCCCGCCGCCACCTACCCCCCTTCCTCCTTCCCCCTTCTCTCTTCTTCTTTCTTCTTCTTCCCCTCTAACTGCCACTGCCCACGCCGCGCAACCACCACCCACCGCCGCCGCCCCGTCACCACTACCCAGCACCAACCACAGCCCCCCTTCCTTCCCCTATTACCCCCTACACCCATTACCCCTACCTTTCCCTCCCTTCCTCCGAACAGCAGCCACCGCCGCCGCGCCACCCTCTTCCGCCGTGCCGGACGCCACCGCCGTCATCCCCAGCCACCTCTCTGCCCCACTCTCTTTCTTACGCCTACCAGGTTCTGACAAACACAACCCTTCTATCCTTCGTAGTTAATTCATATTTTTCTGTTTATGCTCGTCATTAGGCTAGTTAGATATGCATGTTGTAGTGGATTTTAGGTTGTTAGGTAGCCTAGGATGTGGTTAGTGGATTTAGGTCTGTTTAATTACGCTGTTCGTGTTTCTTGTTTCATTATTTTCACAATTCTGCTGTTGCTGTGATGTTAGTTTTGTTCATATGCTGTAATTTCTTGTTTCATGCTGCTCTTTACTCTGATTTTTCATGTTCTTATTCCTTATATGTAATTGCAGCTGTATTTCTGATTCATATGAACTATTCTGTTGTTGTTTATTTTCCGGGACAATCCAATTTTAGCCGGAATGCTGCCCAAATTTCTATAAAATGTTTCCATTCATGTCTTGATTTTGGCATTTTCAACTGTGCTTTCCTTAGATTTAACCAAAACAATTCATGAATGCCAGGGCAAGCTTTCTTATTCTTTTTGATTTCCTGGTTCATAATTTGCATTTTTGATGTTTGATTCCAATTTTTGCTATTTCTATATCTATTTGAATCATCATCAACCTGTTTTCCTTATTTGGATATGAGTTACTTATAGCTTCTAACTGTGAATACGTGTTACTTGAAATATTTTCATTATGCCACTTACTTTAACCCACTTTTTACTAACTCACTAATGTTAACTTCCTAAACTCTTTTTCAATTCTAACCAACCTAACCTTTCAAAACTTTTCTTCTGATTTTCTTTCACTTTCTTTTAACATTCTAACCATGGCATGATGTCAATTTTTCTATTTAACATGATTTCTAATACATTTTGGATTGTTAATTTTACTTTTCAGACTTTTAACTCCTATACAATCCTTAATGCACATTTACTTAACTCATTTTCCTTATCCTTTTGCTCCTTTGCCACTTTGTGTTTCTTTTGATTATTTGCCTATTTGTTTTCTTGTTTTTACTATATCCTGGTTTTCTATTTTTCAGGATGTCTGCCAGCCAGAGAAAAGGAAAAGAAAAGGCTACTACTGGCAAACGAAAAAGAGGAGAATCCTCCATGTCCATTATGGATATTATGCATGATGACTCCTTACGGGAGAAAAATTTTACCCCGCATGAGAAGGTCGACCAGCTAATACCTGCCACTGATCCAATAAAGTTTGCAAAACGATACTGTGAGCTGAAGTATCCGGTGTTTGCAAACTCCAGGAACCTATACCTGGAGAGAACTTTGAAGATCCCAGAAGAACTCCAGCAATACACCTCTGACCAAATCAAACAAAGAGGCTGGTTCTTCCTGGAGATAAACCTGACTGAGGTCAATGCATCTTGGGTTAGAGAATTCTACTGCAATTACTTCAAAACCTCCCTAGATGTAGTGAACCTTAGAGGAAAGCAGATTCTGGTCACTGAAGAGGCCATTGAAGATGTTCTGAAGCTTCTGCCTAAAACTGATCAGCTGGATGGTTATCAGAAAGCTGAGGAAGATATGCGCTTCATGACGTTTGATTGGGATGCAGTCAAGGCCCGGATAGCCCTTGACCCGACCGTTCCTTGGATTATGGGTCAGAACACCACCATGCCAAAGGGAATCAAGCGGATTTACCTGAATGACGAGGCTCGGCTATGGCATCAGATACTTATTAACTTCATTATGCCGAGTACTCACGAGACTGAGATACCAGCCGCTATGATCACCCTCCTATGGTGTGTGATGGAGGGTAAGGACCTGTACCTGCCACGCTTTATCTGGTACCACATGGCCAGGGTCCACGTCCGAGGTACTCTTCCCTTTCCCTATTTGATTACACAGCTAGGCCGTCGAGCTGACGTGCCTTGGGAGGATGCTGATGAGAAGCCACCTACTACAGAATGCAAGAAGATTATCCCTCACAGCAGGAACTTTCTGGTTTTGGGCTACAGACGTCTACTCCTCACTGCTACTGCTGACACAGCCACACCATCTGCCGACCCCTCTTCTTCCACAGCAACCCCTGCCACCACCACTGCACCTCCACCTGCCCCAGAGCCCATCTATCATCTAGTGCACCGCCTGTTTCGATGGCTTGACCAGATGGAGAGTCGCAACAAGTGACGCTATAAGCACCTGAAGCTGTTGATACGATCTGGCGACATCCCCTCCGAGCCTGACACACCATCCGAGGCATCTGAGGAGGAGGCGGATGCTCACGAGGCAGAGACCTATCCACTGAGCGAGGCAGAGCAGGCAGGCACCCAGCAGGCAGCATCACATCAGGAGGCTCCGCCTCAGATTCAGGCTGTAGACCCAGAGATCCCCATTCAGTCAGCACCTCCTCTGCAGCAGGCTGATCCTCCGACCACCACCACAAAGACCCCAGCTACCCACCCTTCCAGTGATGACACCCCTTCACACCCTGCTTGAGTGAGCATCGGGGACGATGCTACATTTTAAGTGTGGGGAGGTCGCCATCTCTGGCGTTCTTTTTTTTTGGTGAACTACTACATACTCTTTTATTTATTTTGCTACTTTTCTGTATTTTTCTCTTTATTTTTATTTTTATTTTCTCAGCACTTATATATATTGCTATTTTTATGTATTTATTCTATGTTGCATTTTTAGTTCATATTTTAGCCATTTAGTTTAGTAGCAATTCTAACTTATTAGTTATAGAAATTGTGGATTAATTAGTATAGTTTACCCATTTTTAGCATAAGATAGCTTAGTTTAAATTGAAAATATAAAAAAGGAAGTAAACTAGGACTTGAACATAATAGAAACAATCCACACACCTTGTATATATAGCATTACATGTTAGTTAGTTAACAACATTTCATCAAGGAGAAACACTAGAACTTTAAAGCCATCTTAAGTTTTACATTGAGAATAATGGGAATTTTTAACTAAACCTGCATGACATACATAAGTGATAAATGATTTTTGAGCTAGAGAATACACAGCCTGTGAGTTTTGAGCTTAATTGTATGGTTACATTCAAACCATAATATTTTATTCCTGTGTGTTCCACCCTTCTTTTTTATTCTGATGTTCTTTACTTTGTTTTAATCTATATGTCCGATTATAGAATAGAAATACATACCAAGAGAGTGATTGAGGCCATTATTTGATTTTAGCTCACTTATCCCAAAATAACCTACCTTTCACATCACCCTTGTTAGCCCCCTTGAGCCTTTAAATCCCTTTTTTCTATAAACCACATTACTAGCCTTAAGCAGAAAAACAAAATAAAAATCCCAAGTTGAATCCTTGGTTAGCTTAAGATAGAAATTGTGTATGATTTACATATGGGATACCTATTGAGAACATGGATGATAAAAACAAAAAGGTAGAAAAGTTGAAAAGAATAAAATAATTCAAATAAAAATTTTGGGACGCATGCTCATGTGAAATCAAAATAATTGAATTACCATGTGTATTAAAAAAAAGTATTATTTTTCAATAGTTGAATAAAGGGGACACAAAAGGATTCCCCAAACGTGAAATAAAGCAATGCACATGGGATAAAAATAATAAATATTGAAACATGAGCATGTGACATCAAAAGTGGAAAAATATGAGAAAATAGGTAAAGAAGCTTTGCTTTACAAAGTATGTGTGTTAGGTGAGATCTTAGACTAATTAAGGATTCACTTATTAGCTCACTTAGCCTTATACATATATCCTTACCTTTACCTTGGCCCCATTACAACCTTAACTAAAGACCTCATGATTTTTGGTATGTCTATATTCTATAATTGTTGATTGGTTAGATGAAAAACAAAGTTATAGAAAGTAAGGATAAAAATAAGAATAGAGTGATTAACCCAATAAACACTGAGTGACTAGAGAGTAAACATAAAATCCAGTGAGGGTTCAATAGCTCATTAACATATATCTCTGTTGAAATTATTAATTGTCTTGTAAGTTTATAAAATATTTTTCTCTCCCATTTCAATTGTAAAGGCACTTTATCAATTATCTAAGGTTTGGCTATATATATATATATATATATGACTCCTTGAGAATGTGAATTAGTTCAACTACATGCAAGCTTTATATACAAGTGAATAAAAAATTAGAATTGCATGATGCATGATGCATTTAGGTAGTTGCATTTAGATTAGATTGCATTGCATGACATTCCACCACTTCAACCTAACATTACTCTTGAACTTAGCATGAGGACATGCTATTGTTTAGGTGTGGGGAGGTTGATAAACCTATATTTTATGATATATTTTGTGCTTAGTTTGAGTGATTTATTCAATCCTTCACCCACTTATTCATATTAATTGCATGGTTTTACTTTCCCTTCCTTATTATGTGATGTATGTGAAAAACATGTTTCCTATACTTTAAAATTAATTATTTTAATTACCTTTATTTCCATTCGATGCCGTGATTAGTGTGTTGAGTAGTTTCAGATCTTCTAAGGCAGGAATGACTTAAAGGATGGAAAGGAAAC
Source organism: Arachis ipaensis (assembly GCF_059453495.1). Lineage (NCBI taxonomy): Eukaryota > Viridiplantae > Streptophyta > Magnoliopsida > Fabales > Fabaceae > Arachis > Arachis ipaensis. The sequence continues at coordinate 77,097,505 of NC_142436.1, forward strand.
ATACAAAAATGGAAGGAAAACACAAAACGGAGTTTTTAGAGAAACTGGCATCCACGCGATCGCATGGGCGACGCGGACGCATGCCAAGCGCGAAGAAGCAACGACGCGGCCACATGACTGACGCGACCGCACGCCTTAAGCAGAACACATATGACGCGGTCGCATGACTGACGCGACCGCGTGACAAGGAAAACTCCGAATGATATAACAACCCGAATTTTTTAAAATTAAATTTTATGTTTTAAATTTAAAAATAAAATTTAATTTAATTATGACTTATTCTATTATTTTGAATTATCTATCAAAAACTATATTGATAGTTACAGTTTAAATTGATTTTTATAAATTTTTATTATTATTATTATTATTATTATTATTATTAGGAAAGTTTCCAACGAAATCATTTGATAATAAAAGGAAAAGAAACATGGCTTAATGTACATGTATATATGTATAACGATGACACATGTTCTCTTTCATTTAATTAAACCATGACACCTAATCTTATTACTAAGCAAATCCCCTTTTCTAATTATAAAGCACCATCAGCCATCTCATTAGCTAAACTTATTACTCAATGAATAATTTCCTTGTTCCTTTCTTCACCGAACTCAGAAGAAAGAAAATAAGAAAAGCAGAGACCGAATGTTGCACGAAGGAATTGTAACCCCACTCAAATTTTCGATTTCGATTTCTTGCGATCCGTAACTCCAATAAAAAATCTAATCCGATAAAAATGTTAGTATCCTCTTTCTCTACACGTTGACGTCACTTTTGATCCGGTAGAAGTTGATGGTGACGTAGCTCCTCTTCTCCTTAAGTTCGGCTAACTGGAGTTTTAGGAAGCACAGACGATTTCTGATGCTTTTTCCTTCAGCAGCTCGATCAGAAAGCTTCTTCGGAGCTTCTGTTGTTTTGATTTCGTACGGAGGTATGGAATTTTATTTTGAAATTAACTGTTTTAAACTTTGAATGCCATGGAAGTCTAGTGGGTATTTGTAGATAATTTAAGATTGTTTGGAATGACTGAATTTGATGAATATGTATTTGATTTCTTGATTGAAAAGAGGTTGAAAATAGTTCAGCTGGGACTCGAAAAGGGTGGCTAAGCCCGAGTTTTAGGGGAAGTGCTGCCAAAATTTTATAAAATCTGAGGTTTTATTTGAAAAGTTATTTTAAAAGATTTGGTTTTGAAAAATTAAATTATTTAAAATATATTTAGTTAAGAAAAGATTTATTCTATTTTAAAGTTTGATTTATTAAGAAAAATATAATGTTTTAAACCCAATCTTTTAAGGAGAGATTTTGTTTTAAGTAAAGATTTGAGCTCGGTTTATTAAGAAAAGGAATCTCTGCCATAGGAGAGCAAAGAACAAGGATTTAAAGAATATATTAATTAATGAAGTGTCTGCCACAGGAGAGCAGATGTGACATTGTTTGGGTCTTAGTGCCAAATGTAAAGTGGAGACGCTCACACACTGAGAACTGTTTTCCAGATGTACGCTTATTGATTTGGAAAGTCACACTGATGCGGCCTAGCCGTACGACTTAAAGTCACACTGATGCGGCCTGGCCGTACGACTTATAAGCACACTGATGCATCTGGAAAACTATATCTGGGACTTGTTCCCGGGTAATGTCGGGAGCGGGTAGGCAACCGACACATGAGCTCATGGCCTGCGTTAGGGATAGACATGCATCATGTTGTTTGCACATTTACATTTGATTGCGCTTGCTTGTTTTATTACTTTGTGATTGTATTGTTTGTCTTGTTGTGACTTGCTTGTGCATTGAATTGAATCTCTTGCTTGCACTATTTGTTTGTGAGTGTATTAAATTGATTACGAGTTGACTTTTGACTGAGGATTAACTATGTGCCTGAGAGACAGAAAATGTGACTAGTTTTATATTTAAGTTTTGTTTTGAGTTTAGAAATTTAAAGAAAAGTAATTATTTATCTAAAGTAGAAATAAAATTATTTCCAAAGGGTTAACAAAATAGTTTTACTAAGTAAGTTAATTATTTGCATTAAATTCATTACTTTTACGGCATTCCCATTCCCTACTGAGAACGTGTGGTTTGTTCTCACCCCAAAATCTTCCACCCTTTCAGTGACACAGGTTCGAAGATTCAGTTAGAAGATGCAGACGACTAGTAGATTAACTTGTGATTCCTGTTATTTTTATAGAGTTCCCTCGCCCTTGTTGCTTTAAGTTTTATTTTATCCAGAGCGATAGGTATTGTATTTGAGTTTTATATTGAATTCATTTGTATAGCATTTACTATTATTAATAATTGTGTGATTTTAATTACTACAAATAATTTTCTGGTATTTTCTTATAAACTGAAACACGATATCAACCTAAAGGCTCAATATTAAATAGTAAATAAGGAGAACAAGTTAGTAACTGCTTACTTTTGGTACGATCATGACGTGCTAAAGGTTAGGGTGTTACATTATGGTATCAGAGCAGTTCGTTCCTATTAGAGCCTTAGGAATGGACTGATTATGCTTCACTGCATACTCTGAGTGTCTGTCATGTAATAGGACTTGTCCTAATGACAAGAGTTTGAGTTTTGAGATGCATGACTGTCTGTGATTAATGCTGTTAGCTTATCATTGCATACCTCATGGTAATAAGTCTGGCCAACTTAATGCTAATGATTTATGTATATGAGAGTACTAACGGGTTATCATAGACGCAATAGAAGTAATAAGTAACGTAAATTGCGTGGTTTGGGAACGTTAGAAGTTAAGTTTAGGGGTTAGCTCCGTTTCAACGCATAATCCTTATTCGTGCTAATGTGAATCTCTTCCTTGGTTGTTTGCCGTAAGACTTTTTGTTTCAAACTTCTTTCATCAGATATGGTTTCTTTCACATTTGCAAACTAAACATGCCACACCTCTCTATTTCTTTTCTTTGATATTTTTGAAAATTGAGTTGATATGAATCTTTTCCATCTTATATCAATTTTCGAGGACGAAAATTTTTGTAAGGTGGGTAGAATATAACAATCCAAATTTTTAAAATTAAATTTTATGTTTTGAATTTAAGAATAAAATTTAATTTAATTATGACTTATTCTATTATTTTGAATTATCTATCAGAAACTATATTGATAGTTACAGTTTAAATTAATTTTTATAAATTTTTATAAATTTTTATTATTATTATTATTATTATTATTATTATTATTATTATTATTATTAGGAAAGTTTCCAACGAAATCATTTGATAATAAAAGGAAAAGAAACATGGCTTAATGTACATGTATATATGTATAACGATGACACATGTTCTCTTTCATTTAATTAAACCATGACACCTAATCTTATTACTAAGCAAATCCCCTTTTCTAATTATAAAGCACCATCAGCCACCTCATTAGCTAAACTTATTACTCAATGAATAATTTCCTTGTTCCTTTCTTCACCGAACTCAGAAGAAAGAAAATAAGAAAAGCAGAGACCGAATGTTGCATGAAGGAACTGTAACCCCACTCAAATTTTCGATTTCGATTTCTTGCGATCTGTAACTCTAATAAAAAATTTAATCTGATAAAAATGTTTGTATCCTTTTTCTCTACACGTTGACGTTACTTTTGATCCGGTAGAAGTTGATGGTGACGTAGCTCCTCTTCTCCTTGAGTTCGGCTAACTGGAGTTTTAGGAAGCACAGACGATTTCTGATGCTTTTTCCTTCAGCAGTTCGATCAGAAAGCTTCTTCGGAGCTTCTGTTGTTTTGATTTCGTACGGAGGTATGGGATTTTATTTTGAAATTAACTGTTTTAAACTATGAATACCATGGAAGTCTAGTGGGTATTTGTAAATAATTTAAGATTGTTTGGAATGACTGAATTTGATGAATATGTATTTGATTTCTTGATTGAAAAGAGGTTGAAAATAGTTCAGCTGGGACTCGAAAAGGGTGGCTAAGCCCGAGTTTTAGGGGAAGTGCTGCCAAAATTTTATAAAATCTGAGGTTTTATTTGAAAAGTTATTTTAAAAGATTTGGTTTTGAAAAATTAAATTATTTAAAATATATTTAGTTAAGAAAAGATTTATTCTATTTTAAAGTTTGATTTATTAAGAAAAATATAATGTTTTAAACCCAATCTTTTAAGGAGAGATTTTGTTTTAAGTAAAGATTTGAGCTCGGTTTATTAAGAAAAGGAATCTCTGCCATAGGAGAGCAGAGAACAAGGATTTAAAGAATATATTAATTAATGAAGTGTCTGCCACAGGAGAGCAGATGTGACATTGTTTGGGCCTTAGTGCCAAATGTAAAGTGGGGACGCCCACACACTGAGAACTGTTTTCCAGATGTACGCTTATTGATTTGGAAAGTCACACTGATGCGGCCTAGCCGTACGACTTAAAGTCACACTGATGCGGCCTGGCCGTACGACTTATAAGCACACTGATGCATCTGGAAAACCATATCTGGGACTTGTGCCCGGGTAATGTCGGGAGCGGGTAGGCAACCGACACATGAGCTCATGGCCTGCGTTAGGGATAGACATGCATCATGTTGTTTGCACATTTACATTTGATTGCGCTTGCTTGTTTTATTACTTTGTGATTGTATTGTTTGTCTTGTTGTGACTTGCTTGTGCATTGAATTGAATCTCTTGCTTGCACTATTTGTTTGTGAGTGTATTAAAGTGATTACGAGTTTACTTTTGACTGAGGATTAACTATGTGCCTGAGAGACAGAAAATGTGACTAGTTTTATATTTAAGTTTTGTTTTGAGTTTAGAAATTTAAAGAAAAGTAATTATTTATCTAAAGTAGAAATAAAAGTATTTCCAAAGGGTTAACAAAATAGTTTTACTAAGTAAGTTAATTATTTGCATTAAATTCATTACTTTTACGGCATTCCCATTCCCTACTGAGAACGTGTGGTTTGTTCTCACCCCCAAAATCTTCCACCCTTTCAGTGACACAGGTTCGAAGATTCAGTTAGAAGATGCAGACGACTAGTAGATTAACTTGTGATTCCTGTTATTTTTATAGAGTTCCCTCGCCCTTGTTGCTTTAAGTTTTATTTTATCCAGAGGGATAGGTATTGTATTTGAGTTTTATATTGAATTCATTTGTATAGCATTTACTATTATTAATAATTGTGTGATTTTAATTACTACAAATAATTTTCTGGTATTTTCTTATAAACTGAAACGCAATATCGACCTAAAGGCTCAATATTAAATAGTAAATAAGGAGAACAGGTTAGTAACTCCTTACTTTTGGTACGATCATGACGTGCTAAAGGTTAGGGTGTTACAAATGACGCGACCGCGTGACAGAGGCCACGCACCAGAAATTACTGAAAACGCTCCCAGCGAATTCTGAAGCCCTTTTTAGCCCAAATCCAAGTCCAGAAGGCATAGACCAGAGGTTATGAAGTGAGGGAATGCATCTGTTCAAGGAGAGTCTCCACTTTAGTTAGTTTTCATGATTTAGATTTAGTTGAGAGAGAGGTTCTCTCCTCTTTCTTCTCTCTTTAGAATTAGGATTTAGAATTAGGATTTTATTCGCTTTCAGGATTATCTCTTTATCAGGTTCAATACTCCTTTTTATTTACTTTTGCAATTTAATCTATGAATTCTTCCATGTTACAGATTACTCTTTTGAATTAATGTTATTTGAGGTATTTCAGTTTATTATTGCTTTTCTTTTTTTTACATTATTGTTATTCCCATCTGAAGGCATTTTTATTCCAGTAGATTTACTTTTCTCCCTTTTGGTCTTGGTTAAGAAATCAGTAACTCAGGAGTTATCAAACTCAAACATGATTGATAATTGTTATCTTTGTTAATTAAATTGAACTTCAATAATCCCAATCTTTTCTTAGGAAATAATTAGGATTCGAAGATCAAACCAATTAATCCCTTGACCTTCCTTTATCTTAGTAAAGGTTAACAAAGTGGAATTAAGATTCAATTCTCATCATCATTGATAAGGATAGCTAGGATAGGACCTCTAATTTATCATACCTTGCCAAAAGTTTATTTACAGTCATTTATTTATTTTACTTGCCATTTAAATTACTTGTTCTTCATTTACTTTAATTGCTAATTAAACTATTCACTCCTCATTCTCAAAACCCCAATTTACAATCTCCATAACCAATAATAAGAACATACTTCCCTGCAGTTCCTTGAGAAGACGACCCGAGGTTTAAATACTCGGTTATCAATTTTAAAGGGGTTTGTTACTTGTGACAACCAAAACGTTTGCACGAAGGGATTTCTGTTGGTTTAGAATCTATATCTACAACGCGACTATTTTTATAAAATTCTTTACCACCATAAAATCCCAACGTCAATATAACCATGAAATTTAGGCTCAAAACTCACATGCTTATGTGTTCTTAACTCAAAAATCATGTTCTAAAATAAATTCTTCAAGCAAGTTCACATAAAAAAATTTTTTAATTGGTAAGGTGCCCTAAAAATAGTTTTTTGGAAGAGAAATCATCACCCTAACCAAGTAGTCCTAACATAAAAAAATGGTAAAATATGTACAAATTCTAACTAACAAGCAACCTATCATGCAATACAACAATTAACTAACAAAGAAAATTAAGAATTAGTGTTGAAAATGGAAGTGGTTACCTACGGAGGTTAGTTGGACGACCTCCCCACACTTAGAAATTTGCACCGTCCTCGGTGCATGCAAAGAAGAGAAAGGTGGATGGGTTGCTACAACTGATGAGTTTCTTCAAAAGGTCGTGCGGAGGAACTTGTTTGTTGCCCTAATAAGCTTTTCCTTTCCCTCTCGATGGCCAGCCTAAAAAGAGAGAAAAAGAAAGAAGTTAAGCCTACAACAAAGATGTCAAAGCAAATAGAACATAGGCGGATGCTAATGCCAAATAAGAGTAAGGTTCTCCACTTGCATGGTAGCTACAACATGTGAGTGAGAAAGCAATGTAAGCAAAGGGAATATCACTAACACTGGATGCGAGAGTAAAGTCAAAGCATGAAGAGCACTCGGAAGCATCAAGTTCAAGCAAGAATTGACACAAACAAGATTAGTGATAAGCATGAGAGCATTTGGTCCCATCCTAACTCAATGATATTGAGGTACAAAAATAAAGAATAATGAGTTAGGAAGGACTAAAGTACTAGTCTGTGTGTGGAATAAATATTACAATTAATGCTAAACAAGTCACGAAGCACCATAACAATGCAAGAAATTCTCAATATTTGAGTATGAGAATTCAACACCAATGTTAAAATAAGAAACTTAGAAAAGAAAATAAGAACAAGTTATAAAAACAAAATTAAAATGCAATAAATGAAAGCATGCAAATGCAATAAATAAAAGAAGATGAAAATAAGAAAAATAAGAAATGAAATTTTGAAGAGAGGGAGAAGAAGCAAGTACGAAAGGAAGAAGAGAGAAGAAGAAATGAGAGAAGAAAGAAGAAGGAAAGAAGAAGGAGAGAAGAAGGAAAGAAGAAGAAAGAAGAAAGAAGAAGAAAAGAAGAGAAGAAGGGAAAAGAAAACAGGGCAAAAACAGGGGAAACAAGGCGCGGAGGTGACACGCACGCTTCATCCACGCGTACGCGTGGGAAGCAAGGAAAGTCATCTCACGCGTGCGCGTCGTCTACGCCTGCGCGTGGAAAGCAGAAAACAGAGGGGACGCGTACGCGTCAGCTACGCATACGCATGAGGCTAAAGTGTGCTTTTCGCACAAAACACACACAACTCCAGCGCAACTCTTTGGTTTTTGTACTGGGAGTTGCAAAATCAGCATACGACGCGTGCGCGTCGGCCACGCTCACGCGTGGCGCGCACCCTTTTTTTTAATATATATATATATATATATATATATATATATATATATATATATATAGAAGAAGGAATAGAAACAGAGCACTCTCTTAACCTATATGCATTCTAAATCAACCAAAATTCAAATTTAACAAAAATCTTTTTGGTCTTTGAAAAATTTTCAAGTACAATACAAACACAACTTACACTTCAAGCAAAACACAATTCAACAACAACTACTCTACAACTTAAGGCATAAATCTAATCAAACAAACTAGCAACCAAAACACTAAAATAAGAATATGCAAAGAAGAAAACTACTTACTACCTAACAATGGCAACTCAATTCATTCATTGATTATATATATAAGAGAATGGAAAGAGTTTACCATGGTGGGGTGTCTCCCACCTAGCACTTTTATTTATTGTCCTTAAGTTGGACAATTGGGAAGCTCCTTATCAAGGTGGTTTGTGCTTGAATTCATCTTGAAACTTCCACCAATGCTTGGTCTTCAAGTAAGCTCCAAACTTCAAAATCAATGGCACCAAGCTTTGATGAAGTTCCACACAAGCTAAGGGCTCCCAAAGTTGATCTTCATATATTCCCAGATCCCAAATCTTATTTCTATGCCTATCTTCAAGTTAATCAACACAATTTCAATTGGGTGAGAAACACATAGAATTCTCCTTGGGGTACCAATTTCTCCTCCTAAACCCATACAAATTAGCATTCCTCCAACCATGGTACCTATGCCTTGAGGGTTCAACCTTAATGAGCCTAACATCAAATTGACAACCACTAACACAACTTCCTCTTACTCTTCAATCCACAAAGAGCTCTAAGTTGACCATCCATTTCAATCAAACCATATTCAAGTGAGAAAGTAAACTTTAGGGATAGGAATTTACCCACTTGAATGTTGTGTTGGATGGTAACTTAGGAAGGAGTGGTCCCAATGATCTTGCAAGTTCCACTCCCTTGTGCTCTTCCTTGACTACCTCTACCTCTTGACAAGCTTTTTCAATTTCAATTCCTTGCTCACCAACTTCTTCTATACACCTCTCATTGCTCAAACCATGTGTCGGAAGTTGTGCACGGTCCTCCTTGTCAGCAATTTCATAACACAATGAGGGAGGTTCATCAATTCCAAAAGACACATTGGTTGGTGTGGAATCATCTTCAATGATGGAGTTTGCTTCTTGCTCAACCTCCTCCTCTTGGTAGCTTTCTTCCAATTCAATCTCTTCTTCATTGCTTGCCAAGGGTATGGAAAGTGAGGTATCTTCTTCTTTAATCTCTATGTCAAGCCCAATGGGAGAGGATTCAATTGTATATAGAAACTCATCAATGATTGAATCCATCTCATGATCAACCTCTTCAAAGTCTTCAACCATGATATGCCTTGGAGGTTCTACACCCTCCTCAATATCAATATCAAGCTTCTTGGAAGAGGGCTCTCTAATACTACATTCCCATGGACTTCCAACATCTCCTAGGTCTTCAACCACTTCTTTCAGCTCAATTGTCTCTACTCCCTCCCCTTGTTGCGATTCTTGCCTCAACTCCTCTTCTTCACCTTGAAGCTCCAAATTTACTCCCTCACTATGCTCCTTGATTGCCTATCTACATTCAACAATGGGAGTGCCTTGATCGTATAGGCTTAGGCGGGAGGAGACCATGTTGCTAACGGCTTCCGCCACGATAGCAATCACGGCTTCTAGCTTCTTGAACTCTTTTTGCGTCTCCTCTTGCCTTTGGATGTAAGAACTAATATCTCTTTGTTGTTCTATCATGAAGGCATGGAGAGATTCATCTATGGGAGGTGGTGTGGGAAGAGAGGATTCATTGTTTGGGAAAAAGGGCTCATAATTGGAAGGTGGTCTATCTTGGTAAGGGTATGAAGATGGTGTATATGGAGGTGGTTCTTAGGAGTAGTTGTGTTGAAATTGTGGTGGCTCTATATATGGTTCATACGGCTCATAGGGTGGTTGGTATGGTGGGTAAGGATTAGGGTCATATGGAGGTATTTGGTAGTATGGGGCTTGTGAGTATGGTAGTTCAAAATTATGTTGAGGAGGTGGTTAATAGGCATATGGTGGTGGTTGTTGACAACCACAATGAGGGTCACCACATCCATTAGATTGATATGCATTAGGAGTGGAATTATACCTAAAAGAGATCGGCGAAGGTTGTTGCTACGAAGAGTGATTAATTCCTTGAGGCTCCTCCCATCTTTGATTGTTCCATCCTTGATGCATGTTGTCATGTAGTTCTCATTTCCTAAAACATAATTTGAGCCAAACTCACAGCCAAAGGGATGAGAATTCATAGTAGCAAATAAAAACAAAAGCTAACAAAAATAAGCAATAAAGTCCTAAACCTAACAAAAACTAACCAACAAGAAAAACACAAACATATTCACATATTCACAATAGCCAATAATATAACACCATTGCAATTCCCCAGCAACGGTGCCAAAAATTTGATATAAGAATTATTGTCGGTCAAGAAATTTCTCTCAATAAAAAAGGAATTTCTTCGTTGTAAGCATAGTTCCAAACCAACTAATAATTCTCAATCAAATTTTAAATATTTTGGTTGTCACAAATACAAACCCCAATAAGAATTAACCGAAGTATTCAAACCTCGGGTCGTCTCACAAGGAATTGCAATGAAGTGATCAATTATTGGCTATGAAGGGGCAAGGGGGTTTGATTTGCAATTTGACAAGAAAATATAAAATCAAGAAAGTAAATGACAAGAACTAATAAAGAAAGGGAAAGGACTCTTGACTAGGCATAGGAATTGAGATCACCCATCCTTGTCTACAAATCATGTATTGACAATTATGAGGGACCAACCCATTTAGTATACTTCTATGCTTGAAATACGTACAATATCTACCTCAAGGCTTGAAGTACGTCAAATAGGCTTGATCAACATCAATCCATAAGTCCTAACCTAGCTACTAATTGACTTAGTAGTAGGCTAGTGTCAATGGTTATCAAATTGACCACTAAGGGTTCTCAAATCACCAAATCAATGAGACCCAATGACTCAAGGTCACCTAATTTCCTTAGCATAGGCCAAGAGTAAAGAAAACTACTCTAAAACTAGAGAAAGCATTTTAACAAACACCTAGTGTGCAATAAAAGTAAACATCACAAAATGCAAGAATTAATGGAACCCATAACTAACACAAACAAGAAATCAACAATAGCAACTAAGATGAACATAAAGAGACAAGGAAATATAAAATTACATTGAAAGAAAATTGAAATCAACAAGAGTTCATCAAACATAAAAGAGAGCAAAATAAAGGGAATGACAAGTAAAACTAAGAAGAATAAAGATGTAACAACAAAAAATTAAAAGGAAAAACTAAATCAAAACAAGAATTAAAAGTTGGATCTAAGAGAATTTGACCTAAACTACCCTAAATTCTAAAGAAAAGGGAGAGATTCTCTCTCTAGAATTCTAACTATAACATGATGAAAACTACACTATAATTGCTCCCCTCCCCCACAATCCCTTGCCATCCTTGGATTCAAAAGCATCAGAAATAAGTTGGATTTGGGCCTCCTTGAGCTCATAAATCGCCCCCAGTGTTTTGCCTTTAAGTGAGTCACGTGACCAACATCACGTGTGCGCGTGAATGACGCGTGCGCGGCGCTAGATGATTCTCTGGTCACGCGTGCGCGTCACTGGCGAATCTCCTTCTCACGCATACGCATGGGTGACGCGTGCACGTGGCTTTCAGTTCAGCAAATCCCCATTTCTTCATGAATTCTCCATTTTTGCATGCTTTTTCTTCATTCCTTCAACTCAATATTTGCCTTCTAATCATGAAATCACTTAACAAACATATCAAGACATCGAATGGAATTAAAATGAATTAAAATTAGCAATTGAAAGGCTTAAAAAGCATATTTTTACTCTTAAGCTCAAATTAGGAGAAATTCACAAAACATGCTATTTCATTGAATAAATGTGAGAAAAGATGATAAAATCCCCTAAATTTAACACAAGATAAACCACAAAATTGGGGTTTTATCAGATCCGTGAGAGGATTCTGGCATTGCAGTATCCATCGCTGGAGGTGGCATCATCGTCGAAGTAGTGGACTGCTGAGCGGATGGAGGTGGTGGAGGAGTCCACTCTGGTGAAGCAGCCGGACAATTTCTTGGTGGTGGGGATGGCACAGCAGAATGAGCTACGTAGTTGGGGTTAGGGACGATGATGAACGGTTGATCCTATGTACCCATTTTCTGTGACGTCCCAGGGGTAGTCAGAGTAAAGGACAATAACTAAAAAGTTCTAGGGGTAGCAATAGACACCCTCTCTCTCTACTCCAACCACGAGGCCAATTTGTGACACTTGTCATTATGTCTTGAAAGAGCATACTAATTAACACTAGCCAAAAAAAATATAATAGCAAAAATATGTGCCCAAAATCATAAACACAAAAGAATTTTCACAACAAAAGACTTTTAGGATTAGCCCCAAATAATGCAACAACTAAGTAGGACTGTAGGAACAAAACTCGATAAAATTCAAAGACACTTCAAAAATCAGTGGCCCCAACCCAAATCACAACCTACAACTTAAATCCTACAATAAAAACACCTCAAGATAAAATCCTAATGCTTGCAGATATGAAGAGTTTTCTAAATCTAAACCACCTCTAACAAGGTTAAATGGAGTTCATATTCAAAAAGTAAAGTAGGAAGAGTTTTCTAAATCAAAACTATTTATAACAATGTGATGCCAGGGCATTTTGGCCAGTTTCACTGACCTTTTCTTTACTGTTTTAGGATAGTTTCATGCATTTTCTTAGTAAATAAGCAAGTTTTGGGTAGAAATACACTTACATCTTGATTCAAGCAAACATTGTGAACTTTACATGATTTCATGAGAATTATGCATGAATTGAATGACAAATTGGATAATGCATGATCTCATGACTTGGAATAGAGCTTTGATGCACTTTATTTGCTTGATTTCAGGACAAAGGAAGCAAGGAAGAGCCACGTTAGTCTAATTAACGTGACCACTAACGTGGAATGGGCATAAGCTTGTGGCGTTAATGAGAAAAGTGATCGCCAATAACGCCTTCGAAAGCCATCATAGCCCACGTTAGTTGCCACGTTAGTTACATTAACGTGGGAGCTAACGTGGAAAGAAAAGAGGAGCTCCAACGTTAGTGGTAAAAGTGAACACCACTAACGTTCCAAAAGACCATACATAAGCCACGTTAAGAGCCACGTTAATCTAATTAACGTGAACTCTAACGTGGGAGGAGGAAAAAATTGCCAACGTTAGTGACACTCACCTTTGTTACTAATGTTGGACTAGGCCAACATTGCCCACGTTAGTGGTCACGTTAAGACAACTAACGTGAAGGGTAACATGGAGCAAGGAGTGATAGGCCAACGTTAGTGACACTCACCTTTGTCACTAACGTTGGAGATGGCAATTACTACCACGTTAGTGGCCACGTTAATCTAATTAACGTGAACTCTAACGTGGGAAGGAGGGGCGTTTGGAGCGTTAGTGACAAAGGTAAGTGTCACTAACGCTCTCGAAGCTTAGGCATGCCCACGTTAAGGGTCACGTTAGTTATACTAACGTGAACTCTAACGCGGGGAAAAGAGGTAATTAGCAATGTTATTGGAAAAGGTGAATGCCAATAACGTTTGCGAAGGACCAAGAGGCAACGTTAGTGGTCACGTTAGTGCCACTAACGTTGAAGTTAACATGGATCGTTTTTGGTTTGGAACGTTAGTGAAAAAGGTGATCGTCACTAACGTTCTCGAACCCACATTTTCACTTAACGTTAACACCACTAACGTCCTAACTAACGTCCATGCCTAACTCACACTTTTTCTGCAAGCAAAGCTGAGCCCACTGAAGATTGTAACTCCTTCAACTCAAGATCGAAGGCCCATATCCAAGACTTGAAGAGCCAACTAGAAAATCAGAAGAGTAGTATATATAGGAGTAGTTTTGAACTAGTAGGGGCTTTAGGGGCATTTTGGGAGAACTACACTCTGTATATTTTACTTTCTCTGTAATTTCTAGTTAATTGGACAATGCATTCTTCTTTATCTTCTATTTCCAGAGCTATGAACAACTAAACCCCTTTTTCATTGGGTTAAGGAGCTTTGTTGTAATTTGATGGATCAATAATAGTTTTCATTATTCTTTTTCTTTCTTTTCTCTTGATTTTACTAGAAAGCTTTCAATATTCATCCAATTGGGTAGTTGTCTTAGGAATGAAGAGATCATGCTAGAAATGCTTTCTCATGTTGGACCAAATTGGGGTTTGGATGGATATAGTGACATATAATCCTACCAACACTTTGATTTGGGAATACATGTGGTATAATCAGTGACCATACTTCATTTCTTCTCATGAGCAATTATACCAAGGAATTGGCTATTGATCAAGATTTGAGAGATTGAATTACCAAAGAATTGGAATCCAATCACTTAAGATTGCCAAGGAGATCAATGAATGCATTGATTGAGGAAGAGATGAGAATGAACTTGATCCGAAGAATACAACATCTCCTGAGCCCAATGAATCCCCCATTTCTGATCTTACCGATTCTCTTTACTTTCTGCCATTTACTTTTATGTTCATTTCTCCAACCCCCGTTTAAGATTCTGCAATTTACTTTTCGTCATCTACATTCTGCCATTTACTTCTAGCAATTACATTTTCTGTTATTTACTTTCCTGCCATTTACTTTTTTGCAAATCTCAACTCAATTTCTGCTTAGCTCAACTAGAACATTCCTCTGATTAAAGTTGCTTGACCAATCAATCCCTGTGGGATTCGATCTCATTCTATTGTGAGTTTTTACTTGATGACAATTCGTTATACTTGCCGAAGGGAAATTTGTTAAGAGACAAGTTTCCGTGCATCAAGTTTATAGCGCCGTTGCCGGGATTAATTTTGTATCAACAATGATTAAATTGGTGGATAACTAGATTGAGTATTTTTCTTTGTTTGATTTAATTTCATTTGAGTGATTTACTTTCAGTTTTAGTTATTTCCTTCCCTTTACCCCTTACCCGTTTGTGGTGTTATCTTCATTTTTTTTCAATTCAGTTCACTAACCTACTAACTGTTTGATATATTGCATCACTCACACTAACAGCATTCCTAACAAGAGCAATTTCTCCATTCAATTTCTTTCTTGCTTTTTGCCTTGTTGGTTGTATGACAGGTAGAAGAAATGGGGCTTCAACTTCCTTTGATTCTGAACCTGAGAGGACCTTCCTTAGATTAAGAAGGGAAGCAAGAGAAAAGGGAGTCATTGGTGCTGAGGAGGAGGAAGAGTATTTTGAACTAGACATGGAGGAGAATATGGAGAACCACCATGAAGAAGAGGCTCACAACCATGGCAGAGAAGGTCCAGTGAATCATGCTGGCCAAGAGAGAAGAGTTCTAGGCTCTTATATCAATCCAAACCCAGAAAATTGCAGAAGTAGCATCCAAAAGCCAACCATACATGCCAATAACTTTGAACTAAAGTCACAGCTCATCACCCTTGTTCAGAACAATTGTTCATTCGGAGGAAGTGTCCAAGAAGACCCCAATCAACATCTCACCACCTTCCTAAGGATATGTGATACTGTGAAGTCGAATGGTGTTCATCCTGACACCTATAGATTACTTTTGTTCCCCTTTTCACTCAAGGACAAAGCATCTAAATGGCTGGAATCTTTCCCGAAGGAGAGTTTAACAACCTGGGAAGATGTGGTGAACAAATTCTTGGCGAGATTCTACCCTCCTCAGAGAATTAACAGGTTGAGAGCTGAAGTACAAACCTTCAGGCAACAAGATGGTGAAACTCTCTATGAAGCATAGGAGAGGTTTAAGGACTTGACAAGAAGGTGCCCACCAGACATGTTTAATGAATGGGTGCAGTTACATATTTTCTATGAGGGTCTTTCTTATGAATCAAAGAAGGTAGTAGACCACTCATCCGGGGGATCTCTGAGTAAGAAGAAGACCATTGAAGAAGCCATAGATGTCATTGAGACTGTAGCTGAGAATGATTACTTCTATGCTTCTGAAAGGGGCAATACTAGAGGAGTGATGGAGATGAACAACGTGGATGCACTGCTGGCTCAAAACAAGATGATCACCAAGCAGCTGGCTGACTTTACCAAGAAGATGGAAAGAAACCAGGTGGCAGCAGTCACCACCTCATCAGCAGCTCAAGAAGGAGTGAATACAGAGGATGAGAGTGATCAGGAACAAGCCAACTACATTGGGAACTCACCTAGGTAGACCCATGATCCATACTCCAAAACTTATAATCCTGGTTGGAGGAACCACCCGAACTTTGGGTGGGGAAAAGATCAGAGACGTCACAACCCCAACAGCATTGCAGCTCACCAACATTCCATACAGAGATCATATCAGCACCCACCTAACAATACCTCTCAACATCCATATCAAAACCAAAATGGCCCTTCTCATCCCTCCAATCTCAACTCACCATCATTCGAAGATAGACTCTCAAGGATTGAGACTCTACTTGAACGTATATGCAAAGAAGTTCAAGACAGTAAAATATTCTGAGAGAAAGTGCGATCCAATATGCAGAATCAAGATGCTGCCATCAAGAAACTTGAGACACAAATTGGCTACCTATTTAAGCAAGTTCCCAGCCATAACCTATGCAACAACAGTGATTCAAACCCAAGGGAGGAGTGTCAGGCTATCACCCTCAGAAGTGGGAAGAAATTGAAGGAGACTTCCAAGAAACCACAAGAGAAGGACTCAAATGAAAAGGAAGAGGAACAAGATGAAGTCCAAGTTCCCACATCCAATTCACATCAAAAAGGAGAAGTGCTGAAGCCATATGTTCCAAAAGTTCCATACCCTCAGCAATTGAAAAAGAAGGGGGATGACAGCCAATTCTCAAGATTTTTAGAAATCTTCAAGAAACTATAGATTAACATACCCTTTGCTGAAGCAATAGATCAAATGCCGCTATGCCAAGTTCTTGAAGGAATTGATGACCAAGAAGAGAAGCTGGAAGAACAATGAGACTGTGATACTAACCGAAGAATGTAGTGCCATCATTCAGCACAAACTACCCCAGAAATTGAAGGATCCTAGGAGCTTCCAGATTCCTTGTATTATAGGGAAAATCACAGTGAAAAAGGCCCTATGTGATTTAGGAGCCAGCATAAATCTGATGTCCGTAGCTATGATGAGAAAAATGAGGATTGAGGAGGCCAAACCAACAAAAATGGCCTTACAACTGGCAGACCGATCATTCAAGTTTCCTCACAGCATAGTAGAAGACTTGCTAGTGAAGGTAGGAGACTTTATCTTCCCAGCAGACTTTGTAGTGTTCAATATGAAGGAAGGAGTCAAGGCTTCTATCATCCTGAGAAGACCATTCTTAGCCACTGTTGGAGCTATCATTGATGTCCAAAAAGGTGAACTTACCCTGAGACTACACAATGAGAAGATGATATTCAATGTGTTCAAGGCCATGAGTTACCCACAAGAACTATTGGGAGAATGTATGAGGGTGGATTCATTGGAAGATGCAGTACAAGAGACTTTTGAAGAAGAAGAACTTTAGGGGTTAACAGAAGAGGAATCAGCATTAAGCAAAGAGGCTGCAACAGCGGAGGTTCATGTTCAGGGCACACTAGAAGAGGAGAATGAAATAAAAGAAGCACCCAAACTTGAACTCAAAGCACTGTCGCCCATTCTCAAATATGCATATTTAGGAGAGAATGAAAGTTACCCAGTGATCATAAACTCAGCCCTCAGCCAAGAACAAGAGGAGGAACTACTCCAAGTATTACAAAAGCATAAGGATGTCATTGGATGGACCCTCGCTGACCTGAAGAGAATCAGTTTGGCCATATGCATGCATAAGATACTGTTGGAAGATGATGCCAAACCCTCCATCCAACCCCAAAGGAGGCTAAATCCAGTCATGAAAGAAGTGGTACAAAAGGAAGTCATGAAGTTGTGGCAAGGAGGGGTAATCTACCCAATTTCGGATAGCCCATGGGTCAGCCCCGTCCAAGTGGTCCCCAAGAAAGGGGGAATCACTGTAGTCCCCAATGAGAAGAACGAACTCATCTCTACAAGAACCGTCACAGGATGGAGGATGTGCATAGACTATAGAAAACTCAATGAAGCTACAAGAAAAGATCATTTTCCCCTTCTATTCATGGATCAGATGCTGGAAAGACTTGTAGGACACGCATATTATTGTTTTCTCAATAGTTATTCAGGATAAAATTAAATAGTGGTTGATCCAAGAGACCAAGAAAAAACCTCATTCACTTGTCCATATGGAGTGTTTGCCTACAGGTGCATGCCATTTGGGCTATGTAATGCACCTGCAACTTTCCAACGCTGCATGCTTTCTATCTTCTCAAATATGATAGAGAAATTCATTGAAGTCTTTATGGATGACTTTTCAGTATTCGGGGATTCCTTTCCTAATTGCCTAAATCACCTTGCCTTGGTATTAAAAAGATGTCAAGAGACCAATCTGGTTTTGAACTGGGAAAAATGTCACTTTATGGTGACAGGAGGAATAGTCCTTGGCCATAAGGTTTCTAACCAAGGCATTGAGGTAGACGGAGCTAAGGTGGAACACATTGAAAAATTACCCCCACCAAGTGATGTCAAGGCAATTAGAAGCTTTTTAGGGCATGCTGGCTTTTACAGAAGGTTTATTAAAGATTTTTCAAAGATAGCCAAGCCCTTAAGCAATCTCCTTGTATCTGATACACCATTTATCTTTGATGAAAAGTACATGCTAGCATTCAAAAACTTGAAAAAGAGGCTGTCCTCCGCCCCTATCATTTCCCCACCTGATTGGAACTTACCATTTGAATTGATGTGTGATGCATCTGATTTTGCAGTTGGGGTAGTGTTAGGACAGAGGAAAGATAATTTGGTCCATGTGATATACTATACCAGCAAAGTCCTCAATGACACTCAAAGAAACTATACCACTACTGAAAAGGAGTTGCTGGCAATAGTTTTTGCATTTGACAAGTTTAGATCATACCTCATTGGTGCCAAAGTAATTGTTTTCACAGATCACACAGCACTTAAATATTTGTTTGCCAAGCAGGAATCAAAACCAAGACTGATAAGATGGATCTTGTTGTTGCAGGAATTCAATATTGAGATTAGAGACAAGAAAGGAGTAGAGAACAAGGTAGCAGATCACCTATCCAGAATCCCTCATGATAAAGGTGGAACACATGATACAAGTGTAAATGAGTTCTTCCCAGATGAGCAGTTAATGACGGTTCACAAAGCACCCTGGTTTGCAGACATTGCCAATTTTAAGGCAACTGGGGCTTTGCCGCCAGAGATCAACAAATATCAAAAAAGAAAACTCATCAATGACGCTAAATATTTTGTCTGGGATGAGCCATATCTCTTCAAGAAGTGTTCAGATGGAATCTTGAGAAGATGTGTTTCAGAAGAAGAGGGACGAGAGGTCCTATGGAACTGCCATGGCTCATGCTATGGAGGCCACTTTGGAGGGGAAAGAACTGCAGCCAAGGTGTTACAAAGTGGATTCTTTTGGCCCACCCTTTTCAAGGATGCCAAAGAAGTAGTAAAGAACTGCAATGACTGCCAAAGATCTGGAAACCTACCTAAAAGAAATGAGATGCCACAGAATTTCATCTTAGAGCTGGAACTGTTTGATGTGTGGGGAATCAATTTCATGGGACCATTCCCAACCTCATATTCAAACAAGTATATCTTGGTAGTAGTGGATTACGTTTCCAAGTGGGTAGAGGCTATTGCAACCCCAAAAAATGATAACAAGGTGGTCATGAACTTCTTCAGAAAGAATATCTTTAGCCAGTTCGGAGTCCCACGAGCCCTCATCAGTGATGGAGAGAGCCATTTTTGTAACAGACCACTAGAAGCTCTTCTCCTACGATATGGGGTAAAACACAAGGTTGCCATGCCCTACCATCCCCAAACAAGTGAGCAAACCGAGATATCTAACAGAGAATTAAAAAGGATTCTAGAGAAGACTGTAGGAGCATCAAGAAAGGACTGGTCGAAGAAGCTAGATGATGCTCTTTAGGCATACAGCATTTAAAACACCAATTGGGATGTCCCCGTATCAACTGGTGTATGGAAAGGCCTGTCATTTACCATTGGAGCTGGAACACAAAGCCCTCTGGGCTCTCAAGCTACTATATTTTGATAGCATTACTGCTGGTGAAAAAAGGGTCTTGCAGCTGCAGAAATGGAGGAGTTTAGATCTCCAGCCTATGAAAATGCCAAGATCTATAAAGAAAAGGCGAAGAGAAGACACGACCTCAATCTGACACCCAGGAGCTTCGAAAAAGGACAGCAGGTGCTCCTCTACAACTCCAAATTGAGACTTTTCCCTGGGAAACTCAAATCAAGGTGGTCAGGACCCTTTCTTGTCACAAAGGTCTCGCCATATGGACACATAGAAATCATGGAGGAAAGTTCAAAGAGGACTTTCACTGTGAACGGATAAAGGCTCAAACACTACATGGGCAACATGGGAGAAAACCCCAAAATGAAATATCATCTCAACTAATGGAGAAATCATCGAGCTAGCGACGCTTAAAGAGCGCTTCATTGGGAGGCAACCCAACCTAAGGTAGTTTCATTTTCATGATCATTTCAATAAAAGTTACAAGTAGTTTTCCCTGTATTGTGAGGAGCTAAGTTTGGTGTTGCACACCAAAACAATCCAAGAGTGAATGTGTAATTCTAAGTTTGGTGTCCCACCAAAGATTTCAGTTAGAATCACACTACACCTCTTCAATGGCAAGTTGCTAGCCCCAACCAATCAGGGAAACCACTTAACAATAGTTTAGTTTCTAGTTCATAGTCGTTTTATTAATAAAAGCACATGAGTTTCTCTGCATGTATTCAATCTGTTGCATTAGGCAAGGAACTATGTTTGGTGTTCACACACCAAATTAAGTTCAGAAATTCACAAGCATACATGCATGTTAACTATTTCTCAAGTGCTTTGGGAACAAACAACTTCCAATAACTTTGCAGGAATTCAATCAATCCTCTGGAAAATAGTGCACCATCATCCAAGGAGGCGAAGAAGGATGCAAAAGCTATGGATGATGACAACAAAGGGATAGCTAGAAGTCACCACCAAAAGGTTGTATTGTTACTTGATTCCATATGCTTGGAAATGCTCAAATTGGAAGTCTGAATATGCCCCTGATTAATAGTTACTCTTTAGTTTAAGTCATTAGAATTTAATGTTTGTTTTTTTTTCTTTGCTTCTGACACATGTGTGCTGGTCCAAGTTACCTGTTTTTATTTTCATCCTACTTACTTGTATGCTTGCCCTTTGAATTCAATAAAAGAGAATGTTATGAAAGAAACTAGAGTAGGGTTCATATGGTGAAATAAGTCCTCAAGGTTTGTGGTGGGATAATAGATTAGCTAAGTTGGATTACCTATAAGGTATGAGGGCACTCATGTGTATTGAATTACATGCTTGAAACACATCCTATGAGACTAGCCAAACAACAAGATCCTAATAAGAAAAAGAGAAAGAACAATAAGAGTTTGAAAAAGAAAGAAAAATAATAAGAAATAAGGCTAGGCACCAAGGGTTTGAATACTGAGGCATATGTCTATGGTGCTCCTGTGCAAAGGATATGCTTGGATGACTAAACTCTCAGTGGTGCCTTATCACTTGGTAACTTGGGTTAACTAACCCGGGATTATCAGTTGAAAGTCCACTATCAAGAGCAACTTTTGCTACAGAACATTTAGTAACCCAAAGAGGTGCTGGACACCAAGGCCTCAAAGAAAGAAAATAACAAACCATGTGCCTGTGGTGTGCATGTATGGGGGATAGAGACTTGAGGGAGTAAGTCCTTAGGGGTGTTTCAACACCTAGCACCTTGAACCAACTAGTTCGGGAGTGTTGGCTGAAAGCTTACGTTAAAGAGTTGCCCCTTCACAGAGCACTTAGCCTAAGGATGCAATAAACCCTGAGAAAAAAAGGGAGGATCAAAGAATAAGGATCTCATAGGATGCAATCAAGCAAGTATTCAAGAGCATGATAAGGACCTGGAAACCAGTAAAGGAATGAACCTAAATTGCTATGCATGAAACCCCATAAACCAAGAGCTTTACTTCTATAATAAGAACTTGTTTCTCTCGTTCTTTCATTTATCATTCTGATGTTTCAGTACTTGCTTAGGGACAAGCAAGCTTTAAGTTTAGCGTTGTGATGCCAGGGCATTTTGGCCAGTTTCACTGACCTTTTCTTTACTGTTTTCGGGTAGTTTCATGCATTTTCTTAGTAAATAAGCAAGTTTTGAGTAGAAATACACTTACATCTTGATTCAAGCAAACATTGTGAACTTTACATGATTTCATGAGAATTATGCATGAATTGAATGACAAATTGGATAATGCATGATCTCATGACTTGGAATAGAGCTTTGATGCACTTTATTTGCTTGATTTCAGGACAAAGGAAGCAAGGAAGAGCCACGTTAGTAGCCACGTTAGTCTAATTAACGTGACCACTAACGTGGAATGGCCATAAGCTTGTGGCGTTAATGAGAAAAGTGATCGCCAATAACGCCTTTGAAAGCCATCATAGCCCACGTTAATTGCCACGTTAGTTACATTAACGTGGGAGCTAACGTGGAAAGAAAAGAGGAGCTCCAACGTTAGTGGTAAAAGTGAACACCACTAACGTTCCAAAAGGCCATACATAAGCCACGTTAAAAGCCACGTTAATCTAATTAACGTGAACTCTAACGTGGGAGGAGGAAGAAATTGCCAATGTTAGTGACACTCATCTTTGTCACTAACGTTAGACTAGGCCAACATTGCCCACGTTAGTGGTCACGTTAAGACCACTAACGTGAAGGGTAACGTGGAGCAAGGAGTGATAGGCCAACGTTAGTGACACTCACCTTTGTCACTAACGTTGGAGATGGCAATTACCACTACGTTAGTGGCCACGTTAATCTAATTAACGTGAACTCTAACGTGGGAAGGAGGGGTGTTTGGAGCATTAGTGACAAAGGTAAGTGTCACTAACTCTCTCGAAGCTTAGGCATGCCCACGTTAAGGGTCACGTTAGTTATACTAACGTGAACTCTAACGCGGGGAAAAGAGGTAATTAGCAACATTATTGGAAAAGGTGAATGCCAATAATGTTTGTGAAGGACCAAGAGGCAACATTAGTGGTCACGTTAGTGCCACTAACGTTGAAGTTAACATGGATCGTTTTTGGTTTGGAACGTTAGTGAAAAAGGTGATTGTCACTAACGTTCTCGACACATTTTCAGTTAACATTAACACCACTAACGTCCTAACTAACGTCCATGGCTAACTCACACTTTTTCTGCAAGCAAAGCTGAGCCCACTGAAGATTGTAACTGCTTCAACTCAAGATCGAAGGCCCATATCCAAGACTTGAAGAGCCAACTAGAAGATCAAAAGAGTAGTATATATAGGAGTAGTTTTGAACTAGTAGGGGCTTTAGGGGCATTTTGGGAGAACTACACTCTGTATATTTTACTTTCTCTGTAATTTCTAGTTAATTGGATAATGCATTCTTCTTTATCTTCTTCCATTTCCAGAGCTATGAACAACTAAACCCCTTTTTCATTGGGTTAGGGAGATCTGTTGTAATTTGATGGATCAATAATAGTTTTCATTATTCTTCTTCTTTATTTTCTCTTGATTTTACTAGAAGGCTTTCAATCTTCATCCAATTGGGTAGTTGTCTTGGAAAAGAAGCTATTCATACTTGGATCTCTTCAGAACCTTGGAAGAGGAATGAAGAGATCATGCTAGAAATGCTTTCTCATGTTGGACCAAATTGGGGTTTGGATGGATATAGTGACATATAATCCTACCAATACTTTGATTTGGGAATACATGTGGTATAATCAGTGACCATACTTCATCTCTTCTCATGAGCAATTAGACCAAGGAATTGGCTATTGATCAAGATTTGAGAGATTGAATTACCAAGGAATTGGAATCCAATCACTTGAGATTGCCAAGGAGATCAATGAATGTATTGATTGAGGAAGAGATGAGAATGAACTTGATCCGGAGAATACAACATCTCCTGAGCCCAATGAATCCCCATTTCTGATCTTACCCATTCTCTTTACTTTCTGCCATTTACTTTTATGCTCATTTCTCCAACCCCCGTTTAAGATTCTACAATTTACTTTCTGTCATCTACATTCTGCCATTTACTTCCAGCAATTACATTTTCTGTTATTTACTTTCCCGCCATTTACTTTTTTGCAAATCTCAACTCAATTTCTGCTTAGCTCAACTAGAACATTCCTCTGATTAAAGTTGCTTGACCAATCAATCCCTGTGGGATTCGACCTCACTCTATTGTGAGTTTTTACTTGACGACAATTCGGTATACTTGTCGAAGGAAAATTTGTTGAGAGACAAGTTTCCGTGCATCACAAAGTTAGTTGAAATTAGTTCAGATTTAAAAACTACTTAAAATACTAGAAGTCAAGTAGAAAGAGCTACATTATGAAACATATCAAAACTAATTACAAATTTGATTCTAATTAGGCTTCTTATCTTTAGTAGTTTAAATCAAATTTGAACTAATATATGAACTTCACATCTGATTTAAAATTTTCAATGTCTTTCATTTTTGCTGTGCTATGTCTGCAAAGAAAGAGATTTTAACAATTTATAGATAAAACAAATTAAATTTAGATTTTTTGTCATATCTTTTGTTTTTGTATTTCATGATTATTATTCATTCATTGTCAAAAAGCCTTTTGTTTTTAATTTTGTCATTCAATTATATTTAAATTTTTTAAAAATTTTGACAAAGTTTCATATATAATTAGAAGCCTCCTCCAAATTTAATATTTATTTTTTTTTTACAAACCAAACAAGGGTTTTAAAGAAAATTCGGCAAAATTTTTCTTAATTCAAATACCTCAACTAAAAAATTTTATCAAATTTTCACATAGGAAATAGTTGGAAGCATTAATTCAAACAAGCACACATTTAAGCAAACATCAATTCTTAGCCGTTCTAGTGCGCAATTCCTTATTACTCCACAATTTTTCAGCAAACAAGAGTTTCGAGAAGGTGCCACTAGGCAACTTTCTCTCACTTCTATCCTAAAACTCTATGCTAGGAAAAATAAGCTCGACATAAAACTTAAATAATTCATTATATTCAGAGATAGAGAACTAACGTGAGCACTGGATGAACAATCCATGAAATATAACTACAGAAACTACGAAAAAAGTAAACTCCAATGGATCTTAAAGAAAATAACAATACTAATAAAAAAAGACAACTTATTAAATTCATTAGGTAAAACTAATTCAAAAAGTCATTTAACTTGAGTAATCTAATGAACATAATTGGTAAAAAAATATTACTTTAAACTACAAAATTTAATTTACCTAAAATAATCTAATTGCTAAACAAAGTTAACTCTGACAACCTAAATTATTTGACTTAACCTTAATAAATCTAAATAAAAGAACGAATTTTAAACACAAATTTTCAAAAAATTACAAATTTTTAACTTAAATTTTAAAACCAAATATCCTAACCAGTAAATTACAAAAAATTTAAAATAAAAATTTTTAAAAAAAAATTTACATTTTAAAATAAAAATTAAATACAAAATTAATAATATATATATTATATAATTGAAGAAAATTAAAAGAAACACTAAATTTAAAAATTGACAAATTGAATAATGGGGAGGATTCACACTCACCTGGAAAAGGAACCCGAGGCAGCAACAGGAAGGCTAACAGGGACCCGCAAAATCCATACAGAAATGGTAACCCATCCTCACGAATAAATGGGATGGGACGGGATTGAGGTACCTGTTTCAGAGGATCCGCAAAATTCTCAAAAAAGAAAATTTACTTAAATTTATATATAAGTTATGTAAGTAACTCTAATTCATTTTATTTTAATTTATATGTTAAAAATTTTATGTATATATTATTATGTTAAATTTGTGTTTGAATTGTGTTTAATTTGATATCTTTGGTTGAATTATATAAGATTTTATTATGGTTGTATTAATTTTTTTAAAAAAATTAAAACTTAATAATATACAATTATCTATAGATACCCGCGGAGAGAAATAAATCGATACCCGTAGAAGGATGGGGCGGGGACGGGGGCATTTTACTAAACTGGGACGGGGTCGAAGGAGGGGTCCCCACCCATGGTGACCCATTGTTATCCCTAGCAGCGACGATGACCCATGAGGAAGCAGCGACGATGATGGAACCCGAGACAGCGACGACAACCCACGGAACCCAGCAGCAACAGAAACCCATGAGGCAGCAGTGACAGCGAAGCCTGGATCTCTGGTGAGAAAGGGAGAGGAAAGGGAGAATCAAGGTGAGAGAGAATGAGAGAGGAGAGGGCGAAGTTGTAGAAGTGAGGGGAAAGAATTTTTAAATTAGAATTTTATTCAATTTTTCCGTCAGTTTTACTA
Organism: Arachis ipaensis; assembly: GCF_059453495.1. NCBI lineage: Eukaryota > Viridiplantae > Streptophyta > Magnoliopsida > Fabales > Fabaceae > Arachis > Arachis ipaensis. The sequence continues at coordinate 77,123,822 of NC_142436.1, forward strand.
GCAGATAAATCTGACGGTAATGTGCTAGTAGTTGTTCAAAACGCCATGTTTCATTAATTCACATTACCATAAAAATTTTTTACGGTAAATTTCTCAATAAAATTGGCGCTTAGAAAATAAATTTTCTCGTCCCTTTTGGGGATAAAATAAACTCCGTTGGCAAGTTTTTATGGGGATAAATTTACACTTGTAACTGTCGAAAAATATGCTACTAAATCTGCCAATAACGACCCTTGCTAAATTCACCAATAAATTCGACGATGTTCAACATTTTTTTCTGTAATGACATGATAAACAATTTAATGGCTGGTTTTTTTTCTCCGCATAGTATTTTTGAATGTTTTTTAATATTAGTATATTACTGTTCATTTTTTTTTTAGATTAGGTGAGTTGGGTGAATTACATAGATTGATGATTTTTAATTTCGAAATCAAATCAATCCATGATTTCAACCCAACCCATAATTTTCTAGTTGGATTGGCTTAAAATCCATGAAATTATCCCAAAATAATGACATTCCTAGATTATATAATGGTTAGAAACAAAGAGAATAATCTAAAAAAAGTATTTGTGTATTATTTAGTGTGTTGAGAGTGATACAATATATAAGGATATATATAGGTGCTAGAAGAATCAAAGTAATAAAAGTGTAATATCCTATAATAAATATACAGATATGGTAAATAAATATAATTAATGCTAACTGATCTTAATTGATCCTGATTATACTCTAACAATAACAACTCCATATTCACGTTATTTAAAAAAGAGTGAATATCCAACCCAGTTCTTAACTATTATCTCGAAGGACAAAGTATTTCCTGATAACAAAAAAGAGCCCAATTCGGTCCCGATCCCTTAACGCAATAGGACAACACAATTTTTCCGTCATTTATGCCATTAACTCGTAATGAAAATTGCTTAAGTGGCACGTTTGGGTGATAAGTTGGTAAGTTAAGTGTAATGTAGTCACTGCCAAATTGGTTAGGGGCCTATTTGTCCCTATTCACTCTAACAAAACGACATTGTTTTAACGTCAAATTGGCTAGGAACTTATTTGTTAAGGACCTATTTATCCTAAAAGGATTTTGTATATAATTTTTTTTTCATATTAATTTTTTATTGTTATGATATTTATTATATTAATTTTTAATAAATTATTCAAATTTAAAAGATCATTTATTATGAAATCAAATAAATAATTTTCAATGTAATTTTTAAAAATATAAATAAAAATTTTACAATTAAAAGCCAAAAATATTAATGAAAATTAAAGGACAATTTTGAAAACTAGTAAAGACATTATTTGACATATATAATAAAAATTATAATATTCATACTAGACTTTGAACATTATATATAATCATTTAGATTGAAACATCCGTATATATATATACTAGCAGAAGACCCGTGCAACGCATGGGTTGAAAATTTCTGTTCCTTCTTTTGGATTTGTTTTTTCAGTGTTCTTGGATTGTCACTTTTTACGTTAATAAAAAGTACTTTTGTTATTCGATTTTTAACTAAATGTAACAAATTTATTTACTCTATAACCACTCAATACATAAGTATTTTTTCTAACTCTTCATTGTTTGTATAAGTATCATTGCTTTTCAAAACATTAATTTTGATGAACACATCTTAGAATTGGCTATAGAAATTCTCTTTCAAAACATTGTATCTTATTCAACTTCATAAATTATGGAACAACAAATACAACTTAAAAATATAAACAACATAATTAAGAAGATAAATAGAGAGATTGATACACTGACACGATGAATGAAGGAGGAGAGACAGAGAGTGAGAAACTTAGAAGGGAGAGAGAAGGAGCAACGCAGAAACAGAGAGAATAGAATAACCTATACCTTTAACAATCTACTTCTTCATTATTTTATTTCAAAATAACGTGAGGGCGACACTTGGCTTAATGAGCCACGGCAATTATACAAGTAGTAGATATAAGACCAAAGGAAAAGGACAAAATATTTACCTTAATTCTTTGGGAGAACTACTTCTCCCAAACCACCTGTTAGAAATACATGCATCAATTTCGCAAGTAATATACTAAAAATTCTTAATTAGAACACAAACTCCACTATTTACTAATAAAGTTACAACTGAAATTGTAGGTTACTCAAATAAAAGGAAACATTTGAATTTAGAACTTCAGCAAGTAAAATATTAACAGAATGTCTAAGTCCAACCAACTCACAACAACCCAATTCAAGAAAACTACAACACCATATCTTTAACACAAAGAAACTAAATCACACATTGTAACTAAACATTCTAGGCAAATCACATTAGCAACAACTGAATCTGATCCTAAATATTCATAGATGATGATGCCTCCTCATTATCATTCCAAGTTTCATCTATACGCCTAGAAAAGGTATCTTCAAGTTTTTGCTTTGTAGATCTTGGTACATCACGGTATGGGGATGCCAATCTCTTGTTGCAAACAATTTCATTCACCACACGAACAGATTTGTGCTAAGAAATTAGACAACAAAAATGAAATTTGTTAAATTTACTGAAATTTAATTAAAGACGAAATACTTAAGCAATAAAAAACCAGTTCTACAAAAACACGATATCAAGGAAAAATGGTCGGAAATACAACATAGAGATGAAAACTTACAGCAGGTAATACTGAACCAGAAATATGTGAAACATGGTCTTCAATAGAAGCCACATTTGAGGCCGAAACAATAGCACACTAATTATACATGTTTTGATAGAGAAGACAATATCATTGTTACGCATAATACTAAAAAAGTGAACAAACACTTATTAAAAAATATCTTGGAAGTCAATAGAGAAAACTAAACTAACCGCATTCAAAGCACGATTCTCAACACGTTCAATCAGCTTTAACATAAACTCATGTGTAGAAACTTTAAAAATATTATACGCAGGGCATATTGTGTCACTCTCAACGGGCTGAGGATCAACCATGAATACCAATTTTTTTTTCTATCAATTTGTACAAAAAATCGGATGCATCCAAGTGAAATTCTTCATTCTGACAATAGAAGAATAGAGAAGTCAGTATCTGAATATACAGAGAAAAAAAAGAATAGAATATCAAACCCAAAAAATCAAAGACACAGAAAGAGAACAAATTAAAGAGTAGTAACAATACACATGACGTATCTTAAAGACACAAATTAAGGAAATCATCAATTGATATCACATCAGAGAGAATTTTACAGAATTTTTTACTTTTAATCACAACATTTTTTTTACATTAAATGAATAAAGATATATCATTTAACAGGTAAAAATATAAGAGATAAGGAGTTCCAGTCTAGAGAACATGGTGAAAAAAAAAAGCAGAACATCAACATTATTAATTTATTGAATTAAATCTCCAATAAAAAATACAACATCAATAATTCAAATATTAGAAACTAACTTAGCATCATAAATGAAATTAAAATAAATGTCTTATTTTCTAATAAAGTTAAGAATGTGACCTGCAAGACATAAAAGTTTTTAAAAATAAAAATACCACTAACAAAAAAAAATACACACACACACAACCAACTCCTAAATACATTACCAATTCCAAGAGAAACAACTCACTCATCAGTTTTAGATTACAAACAGTAAACAACTAAATGTTAAACATATCCAACTAAAATTCAAGTGGAGTATAATAACACAGATAAGAATAAACTCCTCACTAATTTTATTTCAATATTAGTTGGAAAAAATACAGATTCTCAATATTACTTATAGCACCATATGAAATAAAAGAGTTGTTATCAAAACCCATATCTGAATAGTTCACAATTTTTAGATAAATTATACGCATCAATGTAACAAATAGATAATAAATTAATCTCGTTCAGAAGTAACTCGTGAAGAAGTTAACCAAGATAAAGGAGTCATCATCTCTTAAAACCTCAGAACATTTTTTCCCCATTAAGTGTTGCACATCTCCATCATGGAGAATTAATGCATTGCAACCACCAGCGTGATTAACATAAACTTTTACTTTGTATTTACAATAATAAAATAACAGTAAAGATATTTTAAAATAATCCAAAAGTCCTAAACTAACCCAAAAATCTACTAATTAAAAAATATATAAATAAAAATGAACATAGTTCAAAAGATAACCTCAAAACTCCATCAGAACAATGTGTCAAGCAAAGGTGACAAAAGAGCTTAGATTGGTCAGCATCTATTTTTTCACCACACAAACAAACTGAGTACCACCAATTCCTATCATTAGAGATAGATGTAATTGTACCAGCCAACAGAACACAAGGATCCTATAATTTGTTGAATTTTATGATCCAAAAGAAACGAAAGAAACATGAGAAAATTAATTAAATTGAATCCAAACAGCATGCTTAATATCATTTATATTTATACAAAATCAATCTAAACTATTTTGTATCGGCTTTGTAAGGTTATACGCAGCACCCAAAGCCTCCATATCAACTTCAATAGATTCCATGTTGTCAGAAGTAACTGAGATTCTACTACCAAGAGATGATATTTCATCATGAGGCTGCGAATTTTGAATGACATCCTCATAAATCGGTGAAAATACAGTTGGAGGGAGAAGTCTCTACACAAAATGTTAATTGATCAAGATAGAAATAAAAAAGGAAAAACAAAAAAAGCATGGTAACTATATGTCTTTGAAAGAACAAAAGATCAATTCACGGTACACAAAGTCCAAAGTAAAGTATGGAATGGAACTACTAACACTGGAAACAGGATCTGTCTTAAATTTGTTAACAATCACATGATCATCAGAACAGTTGACTACTTTAAATGTCCCAACATTTGGTCTATTTCCAACTTTTTTCCGATCTACTTTAAACACAACTTTCTTTCCAATTACATCATTAAAGAATGGTGGATAAGGGGTTGCATACACAACCTACAATTAACCAGAAAAGTATAAAATAAAAATGAAGTCAACCAAAATAAATGAATGTCACTCAAAAGACCAAATATCATTAATAAATGAAAAAGTATAAAATATGTGTTTTGGTATTATGAAATATATATCTATACCGAGTGCTCAGCATCAAGATCCCGAAGAACCTCAATGAGCTTTTTTCCTGAATAAGAGCGCTGCAGGACGGTCATACAAAACAAATCTAGCACTTCCAGTAGCATCCTCAACATCTACTAAAACCTTGTACCTAAATTAAGACATAAAATAATTATAAGATATTTTAACAATGAACTAATTTCACATATAAATTATATAACATATGATATTTCTTAGAAGTAAATCGGACATACTTCTTTACAGCATTCTTTATTTTCCTTCCACATTCGGAACAACTGAAATGACTTCTAAAAAGCTCCAAAAGATAACCACAGACACATGAGTAGTACCACCAATCAAAATTGTTGCATATACTTTTAATCTTAGCAACAACATTGAAGAAACCATCCTATATCACAAATATTGAATTAGAAATAATTACAATGATGAGAAACACAAAAACAAAATTTCAAAGAAAGACAACTATAATAAGCAAAGTTACACATAGTTTACAATCCTAAAAATGACAAATTAAGTTCTACTAACTGCATCATTTTCTCTTAATTCCTTAATACTCCTATTCATAGAGAGATTGACAAAATCAACATCGACATCAGCAACAATAAATCCATTACCAAGGGTGATAGAGTCAATGAAATATGACTCTGAAGGATCCAATCTACATATTTTATAGTCACAAAAAAAGTTACTAAATACCAACATTAATGTCAATATACACAAAATACATAACACCAATTAGAAGAAAAAATTGATGCTCACCTAGTAATAAAACATACAGCCTCTGGAATATCAGGATTGATCATGATTTTGGTACAATCTATTACATTCTGAACTACAACCTTCCCTATTATTGGTAAAATAAAAATAATAAAATCAATATATTATTTTTCTGTGAAAAAAATAACATCAAAATAAACTTTATCATCCGAAAATAATTCTAATTGAAGTCATAAAATCAAATATTATTATCAATAGTATATTAATAAGGGCATAAACCTCTCTAACAATTCTTTTTTGACTGAGTTTATACTAAAAATATCATATTTATCACATGCTCGAGAGCTTCTAATCTTTTCATTATCTTTATTTTTAATTTTGGGACTATTCATTTATAATTAGATTGACATTAATTAAAACATTAACTTTATTCACACATTATAATAACCTACTAATTTTTTATAAAACTTATGTAAATCAGGTGTAACTTAAATATTTGAAGCCATATGTTTAGTGCTGAAATTCTTTACGAAACAATGAATTCTAAAAGAAAATTCAGAATACCTTCATAAATCTTGACCTTGACAGATTGGAGTAAAATGATTGGCAGTTGCGAGACAGCATTCATAAGAGCCAACCGCATCTTTGTTAAAAAATCTCCAAATAAATTACAGGTGAGATAAGAGCTACAATATGACATGTTCAACATAAGTACTAACTAATTTGTTTATTAGTAGACTCCATGAATACGGACATATAAAGAATGAAAAAATCCAAATCAGATACTAAAAATCGCAATAAACAATAAACAATCAAATAAAATGCTAACCCATTTGAATACAACTAGATGAGAACTAATTTAAACTTTTTCCCATCGTCAAGTTCAACATCAGAATAGTCACGAACACTTATCAGGAAACCCATGACATCTGATCACATCAAACAGAAAGAGATTAACATACAATGATGATTTATAACATACATATCCATTTTATTTGTGATTAGAGTACATTTAAGATAGTAAATCATAATTATACTGATCAAGTAGACTGAATCTTGTCCCATCTGAACAACACTTTCAACAGTCTCTAATGAATATGAAGTCTCTGGAAACTCAACATCAAAAATTGGAATAACCTTCGTGTCAAACCGAAAAAGCAACTTATATCGATGCTTTACAATTTTTGCTGCACCAATATTTGGAACTACCGTGAATCGAGATATAGAATATAGCTCTCCTTCTTTGAGAATTTCTCAGAATTGATTAATGACCTCCTTCTTCAAAGTACGCTGTATCTTGTTCAACTTCATAAATCACATGACAGCAAACACAATTTATAAATATAAACAACAAAATTAGAAGCATATAGTGTCTTGTTCACATGCAAACACAATACTATCACTATTAATAAGAAAGATTGAAGATCAAAACATGTTAGGAGTTTCAAGTTGAAAATTTACATATGTATTAACCATATAAAAAATGGAATAAACATTAAAATATTCAGAAGACCACAGTAAATATAATTTGTTAAAAATAATAAGTTACTTTCCTAATTTGATTCTATTTAATTTTTAAAAATGCAAATGAGATTAAGTGCAAATTTAATTGAAGGCACAATTCAAGCCACCACCGCCACCATTCATGGATCCTAATGTTGCAAAATTCATAAGAATTTTTTGTAGTAAACCACACAACCCGTGCTCTCTGTTTCACTTTATTGGGTAAGTGATATATTTTTATGAATTATTGTATTTTATATATATGGGATAACTGTCCAAGAGGTTGGAAAATTAAACTGCATCTAGAATTGCTTCCTCCAGTGTCTTTTAAAGTGTACATAAACCAACCATTGATGTAATCATATTAAAAATTTAATTGAGAATAAATTATTATTTTTGTCTCTTAAATAGTTTAATTCTTTTGATAAAATAGATTTTAAAAGAATAATATATTAGTTTTCTAATTAAAATTGTAATAAATTATTATTTTTCTCTTAAATAGTTTAATTCTTTTGATAAAATTGCTTTTTAAAAAAATGGTATATTAGTTTTTTTAATTTAAATTGTACCGGTTTACAAAAAAATGCACTATCTTCTAATAACTAACAAATAATTTATATATTTATTCCAATCTTTCTTAAAAACATTATTCGAAATTTGATCATTAAATTTTTTTATTATTTTTTTAATTGATCGCCATTGGCAAAAGAAAAAAAATGGTTAGCATAAAATTACTAATTATAAAAGATAAAAAACTTTATTTTTAAATAAATTTACAAAAAATCGCTTCAAAATATGAGTGAATTTCTTTTTTCTAACCATGAAAACAAATCTGTTCTTCTCACACTAATTTAGAAATAATGTAACACAATCCAATTTCTAAGAAAAATTGTTTAACTTCATAAATTATGTGGCACAAAATACAATATAAAAGGATAAACTACATAGTCTAGAACATAAAGCTTGGTTAGTAGTTGGAATTTTTATACAACTTGTTGAACTCAACTACTTTTTTAAGAAAGTGCACACAAATTGATTAAGTTAAAATCACAATTGTTTAATTATTTTGAAAAATTTTTAGGATTTTCTAACTCCAAGTTAAATATCCAAAGTATACACCCAAACTTTTGACAAAAAACAAAAAGGAACATTCAACCCTTTTAATGAGAAAATATAAAAAACTGAAATTTTAGACCATGTTTTTTCACTAAATAGGTAATATCCAATTCAAGTGACTAATTGAAGAAACTAAATTTTCATTAAACTGATTTGAACACACAGACTACACTTTCACGCTATTCGAATTATTTTAGCATTTTTATCCTAGAATAAAATCCACAAACAACACAGGAAAGCTGAGAACAAATAACGAAATAAAAGTTCTGCATCTTTGAACCGAACATAAAAGGTAGAAATAATATACCAAAACTCAGAACAAATTATACAGAAAATTCAGATTTTATTATGGATAAACTTTTACTTGAGAAACTATAAAGCATGTCATTGCACTAAATGAGTATGTCATTTCCAAAAATCAGTAAATGAGAACTACCACAGCATGTGAGATAAGAAACTAAATAAAGATACGTAAATACCAAATATAAAATTGAGGGAGAATCAGAAATTAAGCAAATAATGAGACTAAGTAGTATTAGTATTGAAGTATAGGAGAAATTTACTAGGTAAAATCTGATAAAATTATAGATATTTTTCAGGCATGGTGCCACCAAATTGTGGTTAGATGCGAAAAAAGATGGTGGATTAATCTATGATTTACTATTATCTGTATTACTTGGAGAATCAGGAACCAAAAACTCTGAAGATAAACAAATACAGGATAATGAAGTTTGGGAAGAAATCATTACCATTGGAAGGAATGGAAGAGGTGCAAACAGCCAAGTGTAGGAGCCTAGAAAATTGTAAAGAAAAGCCAGAAGATGGAAGATGGGGTCAAGGGAGAAAAGGAAATAAAATTTATTGGTGTTATATGCAGAATTCATCAATGATAAAAATGTAACATGAGTGGGAGATCTTCTTATTCTGTACCGTATAATTCCATGTTTTTCTAAATTATAGATTTTATAAAATAAATATTCAAAATTGTATATGATGCATCAACAAAAAAAAATAATATAACATAAAATGGATTGAATATTTATAATTTCAGATAAATTTTATGTGACTAATAAAAATCATAAGTGGACAAAAAAATGTGAAAAGGATTTTAGAGAGAAAATTACACACTTAAAAATAGATGAGTAATTAAATTAAATATTTTTTGAATAAATTTATTGTTTAAGATTTAAAAAGAAAAGAATTATCAATTCAATTGTAAACTTAGCAAAGTTATGAAAAAGGAATTTCAAAAAAAATAATGATTATTTGAAAAACATAAAACTATTTTTAATTAAAAAGTAAAAAATATATCTAGAAGATATTTTATTTAATCGGATTGAGTACTATTAATTGTCAAGGAAATGAAAATCCTTCAAGTTTTGTAGCATGGTTTGTGGAGACCATTAGTCCTAACTATTGATTGAGATTTGTAGGCTTAGATGCAGATAGATTTTGCTCTAATCTTGCTTTTACATTTGTAATCAAAGTAGAATTCCTTGAATTAGTTTCCAAAATCTTTGTAACACTTTTTTTAGACGTTTTATAGACAGTTTAGTTCATCCTCTATGGTTGTTAGTTAGTTAGTGTTGAAGCACAAGGATTCCATAATATACAATCCAACTTGTATTCAATAAGCTCTAACAATTTCAACCAAAGTTTTATGAAGATATTTATTTAGAAGTGTCACTCTGTAGTATAGAAAAATTTTTTGACCAAAGTGTATATTTTATGTATTAAGTTTATCTATGAAAATTTTGACTTCATATTTACCCCACAATTAAAAATACCCTTGAGGTCTTAGAAAAAGCTCAAGCAACAAAATAACTTGCTAGATAGAAAAAAGACTGATTTGTTTGCTTCATATAACTATTACTTTTTGACTGACTATATATTCCATCAATAGCTTCCTTTTGATTGATAAAATTGTAAGGATTAAAATCATACATGACCCATTTGCTCAGCTTTATATTACTAAACTTTCTTTCTAACCATTTTAACCACAGACTTGAACCAATCTAGATCATAAATCATGAACGAAATTCGCACAATCAAGCTTGTACTCCGTCATTCGATTCATAAAGCAAAGTTTGCAAAACTCAGCATTTCTATTAAAGTTCTGATTCTACTAATTTTGAAAACTGTTTTCCTTCAAATGAACAACATCTCAAACATTGGCATATTTTAGAGTGACACACAAGTTAAACGAAAATTCAACTCAAGTAAGAACACATTAAATAAGCATTGTCCTATCCAAAGAACAAATTAAAACTAAACCACCATGATTGATTGTCTAATTCTCTTGAATCCATGCCCTTGTAGAATAAAAAAAATAAAGTAGTAAATAGCAAAATTTCAATTATTAACAGATTTCAAAGACCAACACGAGTTAAACAAAGCAAGTGATCAACATATCCATGTCTTTGTATTAAATAACATGTTTGAAAGAATGAAAAATGAAGAAAGTCATAGAAAAATTGTCAAGGATGGAACTATGTACTAATGCGACAGATATACAGCATTAAATTTAGCTTTCAAATTATTCAAGGTAGTAATTTTTTTATTGAAAGAATAATATGTTTTCATTTTTGGTATGTATGTTCTCGTCTAAGTTAAGGGACAAAGAGAATTAGTAAACTAACAATTGTTAAAACACTAACAAACTTTTTAAATTAACAACACCAAGGAAGTAGAAAGAAGTTAGACAGCTGTGATTAAACCAAGGGAAACTGAATCTATTTATAAACACATCCAAGTGGATAAAGTGCAAAAAAGCTATAATAATATCTTAATAAAGTTATATTAGAGTAAAAATTTACATATGCCATAAGATAATGCTTAGTTTTTTATTTTTATTTTTTTTTGTCCCTAAAAAGAGAACACTAAAAAAATGGCATTTAGTAAATGCACAAACATGCCAAGGATTAGTCAAATGACTGTGGCAAAATAAGATCGAAACTTGTTAAACGGCATTTAGTAATAATAATAACGAATGAAATAATAAAAAAGTAACTAATATAAAAGGAGAATATGAAAAGGCAAAGAAAAGATATTTGGTGGTTACAGATTCAATAGAAAGAAAGTGCATTGGATTGGTTTTTATAGAATTTTCTACTTTTTAGTACAGATTTTTTAAATATAAATGCATAAAAATTAATAATTTAAGAGTTAAAATAATAAAAGTTAAGAGATCCAGTCCGAACCAAATGGTGGAAAAATGAGAAATATAAGAGATAAATAGCTCCAATCTGAAGAAAATGAGGAAGCCAACAGTTGAAATTGAACCATATCGAATTTTATGTTTTTCCACTTTTTAAAAGAAAAGAACTTTATCATTCAAGTGCATAAATGATATCTTCTAAGATTGAGAAATATAAGAGTCAAAATTAAGGAATATGGGATCAGTAATCCAAAGATTAAAAAAATGATTTAGTATCATCACTGAAAAAAATAAATATCTGATTTTTTTATTAAAGTTAAAAATTTTATCTGTCAGATACCATCTTAAAAATACACGTTTTATAGGTCCAATGTGACAATAAAAGTAAATTTCATCCAAAAATATTAATCAAAGAAGTTCAGACATCCAACAAACTCAATGGATTATTTGGAAATGAAATATAAACTCCATACACAAAGAGATCACAATTTATCATAGTTTATACACAAAGAGGTCAAAGGGAAAAATTTTTACCTTAAGTTTCTTAAAAATTTTCTGACCTCATTTCCATATGCAGTAAAATTGTATTGCTGAGAACTAAAACCAACAACCACCTCAATCGCTCTCTTATAATGGTTTCCGCCGTGGCCTCCGCAATGCCTCCGGACACTATTCTGAGGGGTCATTGACGGCAAAAAACAGTAACGTTTAGGGCTTCCGTCGCCACTCCCCACGACTTTGACTGGACCAGATCCCGATTCCACTGGGCATATACCAGCATTTTGAGTAATTAAAGAAATCGCCTCTTCCTCTTCATAGATGCTGTCGGTGTCACTGCAGCCGTTTACAGCATCCGTCCACAATGCTTTTAGAGAGATATCGCAGAGCAGCATTGAGAGAATAGTCAGATTTGAAGAGAAACCCGAACTGAAGGGAGGAAAAGGAGTTGAAGGGATAGGATTTCAGAGTGAGAAAAACATCGAGAGAGAAGGAGAGAGTGGGTGTCTCAAGCAAAAGCAAGGGATGGTAGAATGCAAAAAGGGATCGAGAAGCAGAGAACTGGATTTGAGAGTGAGAGCAACACCGTGAGAGAGAGAAAGAGAGTGTGACACAAAGGAGAGGGAAGGATTGAGGTCACAACACCAACGAAAAGGATCCAAGCCAGAAGGAGAGAATAGCCGATCCAAGAGAGAACGAAGGGAATGAGGGGATTAGGATTTTTGAGAGAGATAGAGAGAGGAGAGACATCGTCAAATGAAAGATAGAGAACAGTGTCTTCCATTTGACACTGTCTCTCCTCTCTCTATCTCTCTCAAAAACCCTAATCCCCTCATTCCCTTCATTCTCTCCTGGATTGGCTATTCTCTCTTTCTGGCCTGGATCATTTTCGTCGGTGTTGTGACCTCGATCCTTTCCTCTCCTCTGTGTGACACTCTCTTTCTCTCTCATTTTCTCATTCTCTCTCTCACGGTGTTACTCTCACTCTCAAACCCAGTTCTCTACTTCTTGATCTTTTTTGCATTCTACCATCCCCTTGCTTTTGCTTGAGACACACACACTCTCCTTCTCTCTCGATGTTTTTCTCACTCTGAAACCCTAGCCCTTCAACTCTGTTTTCCTCCTTTCAGTTTAGGTTTCTCTTTAAATCTGGCTATTTTGTCAATGCTGCTCTGCGATATCTCTCTAAGAACACTGTGGATGGATGCTGTAAACGGCTGCAGTGACACTGACAGCATCTATGAAGAGGAAGAAGCAATTCTTTAATTACTAAAAATGCCGATATATGCCCAACGGAATCGGAATCTGGTCCAGTCAAAGCGAGCGGGTGGTGACAGAAGCCCTAAAGGCAAACGTTACTGTTTTTTGCCGCCAATGACCCCTCAGAACAGTGTCCAGAGGCATTGCGGAGGCCACGGCGGAAACCATTATGGCGAGTTCGCGACTGAAATGGTAGACCTCGGATGAGGGGCTGGAAAAGTGGGCCGAACACAACAGAAGTTCTTTAATTCCAAATGTTCGCTCACCAGAACAGGTTAGATATTTGATGATTACAGATTCAATAGAAACAAAGTGCATTGGATTGATTTTTATCAAATTTTCCACTTTTTAGTACAGAAGTTTTTTAAATATAAATGCATAAAAATTAATCATTTAAGAGTTAAAAAATAAAAGTTAAGAGTTCCAGTGCGAACCAAATGGTGGAAAAATGAGAAATATAAGAGATAAATAGCTCCAATCTGAAGCAAATGAGGAAGCCAACAGTTGAAATTGAACCATATCGAATTTTATAGGTTTTTCCACATTTTAAAACAAAATAACTTTATCATTCAGGTGCATAAATTATATCTTTTAAGATTGAAAAATATAAAAGTCAAAATTAAGGAATATGGGATCAGTAATCCAAAGATTAAAAAATGATTTAGTATCATCACTGAAAGAAATAAATATCTGGTTTTTTTTATTAAAGTTACAAATTTTATCTGTCAGAGACCATGTTAAAAATACACATTTTATAGGTCCAATGTCATGTTAAAAATACACATTTTATAGGTCCAATGTGACAATAAAAGTAAATTTCATCCAAAAATATTAATCAAAGAAGTTCAGACATCCAACAAACTAAATGGATTATTTGGAAATGAAATATAAACTCCATAAACAAAGAGATCACAATTTATCACAGTTTATACACAAAGAGGTCAAAGGGAAAAATTTTTACCTTAACTTTCTTGAAAATTTTCTGACCACATTTCCATGTTAAGTAAAACTGTTTTGCAATTTGAGAACCAAAACCAACAACCTCCTCAATCGCTCTCTTATACATCTTTATCCACGAAGAAATCACATTATAAAATGTAAGGTAGAGTTTGTTTTATGTTACCTTGGGAGGGTTGAGAACAGGGAAATAGACGGCTCTGGAAAGAGGTCTAGGGTTTGAGATTAGGGCGAGAGAGGGAGCTATAGGCATCACTAGCGTTTGTGCCATGCTCGAGTTGTTCTTCTTTCTCTGCTGTTAAATAGAAGTAAGAGATAAATAGAAATTAAAACCAAAAGAAGCAAAATTGTCTCAACACAACTCCTCATTCCAATGTATTATATTAACATAACAACCCATAAAAGAAGCAAAAACTTTAGCATATAAAATATTAGAACCACTAAATATATATCAGAAACCAATCTTTAACTTCAAAAAAAGCTAAAAGCTTTTTCTCTTTCTACAATCAACTGGTTCTTCTCATTTCACTCGTTCTAAAATATGCATTATCTCAAAAAAAAAACATTACTAAACCACAAAAAAAAGAACAAATTAAATATAATTTATATAAATATAAGCAAGAAGAAAAATAAGTCCGGCAAGCTTCAGCTCTATATGAGGAAATTCAAATTATTAGCCTTATTAGCTTCTCTAATAAGCACCCAACCCCAATCTGGTTCAACAAAATACTATCTTAATTAGGAATATGAAAGCTAATCAAATTTAATTAAGCATAAAGCAGAGTTTGTTACACACAGAAAGCATATATATAAGAGGAAATAGGAAATGTAAAAGCATATATACTCCTACTACTGCATGTGGACAGTACTCTTAATGTGAAACAGATGAAAACACATAATCGGTGGCGTTCTTAATTAAGTAATTTCCACACAGAAATTAAAATTTTACTAATTAATCAAGATCCATATTATGTATAGTTATGAGCATTGAAATTAAGTAAAGGTGATATTGGGTCAGAGAGGGAGAGAATGAAGAGGTACGAACCAGGGATCGCTGGAATATTCGAAGAGCTTGCCTTTGGTAGAGAAGATGATGAGTGCGACTTCGGCATCGCATAGCACTGCTATTTCATTTGCCTTCTTCAGTAAACGTACCTATCTACCTATCCTCTGTAACATTGAATCTCCTTCAATCTCCTTATATTCAGCGCATTAAACCTCCTCTGAGAAAATCAATAAACACATCAATAAATTAAACTTTCTTCTTAATTAATTGAATGGTTTAAGCGAAAGGAAACTAACCAAATCGCCTTCAATGACGTATTTGGAGACTTCATCTCTAAGAGTGATGAGATCCTCTTCGCTGAGATCCTTAGTGACCTTGTTGTCCATGCTTATATCGCAGAGAATCTTGCGAGCTCTGCTCCTTCCGATTCCATGGATGTACTGTAGCGAGAACTCAATTCTCTTGTTGTTCGGAATCTCCACTCCGCCAACTCGAGCGCACTCTATGCTTAACTCTCTCACCTGAGCACACAAATTCGAAGAAAAATATAAGCAATAAGAAAAATTATTTATAAATATAATTTATATAAATATAAGCAAGAAGAAAAATTATTTAACTTAATTTTCTTGTAGACGTTCTGAGCTCATTTCTGTTTTCCTAACTGCGATGCAATCTCAGATCAAAATCCAGCTGGATACTCAATTAATCTCTTATCAATTTTCCTCTTATCAAACAAATCCTAATAGACTATTTTGTCTTGCAATCTATATATCCATATGGAAGGTTGTAATTCTGTACCTGTGGGGTAAGTACTGAAGGCAACTCCATGTAGCATATGAACCCATTAAGACTCCAATGACATAGAACTGTGGCCCTAACTCTAACTGATCAGCAAGTTCTTGAATGTCAAGTGCTTCACTTTTGAGCGAGTGTTTGGGATTTGGATCACTTTCTCCATACCCAGCTCGGTCATATTGCAGTAGATATATGCCTAGTTCATCTATTAGTTCCTGTATATATGTATATATACACGTTGAGTAACCTTATTCAGCATATGAATATCTTAATTGTATAGTACTACTATTCTATTTAAGTTGAAAGGGAATGAGTAATTGTACTTGGGGTGCGAGAAAGTTCATCTCTTTGGAGCTTCCAAAACCATGGACAATGATGATCTTATACTTTGCCACATCCTTAGAAACCCCTCTCTCAAGATAAGCCAGGTGCCTCCCATCTCTGAGTTTAATTCTTGGTGAAATCACAGCAAAATCATCTTGGTTTGGAGAAACAAACTTAGTCCCCTAAAACAAAAACCCAACAACATATATAATATTGAAAACATTAAGAATGAACAAATCTTATCAGTGTTTACCTGACAGAAACCTCTGCAGAGTTGTTTTGTCTGAGATTGTGATGGTTTCTTATCATTGAACAATAGTTTAAGGTGATGTCCGAATCTTTTCATCTGTTCTTGATGACTTAGTAGATCCAAGCTATGCTTTTTATTTCTGTGTGCACATCAAATATGAATGGAATGAAAATTGAATTTGGTTCATTTGGTTTGTTTAAATCAGAGAAAATCAAACAAAAAGCAATCGGATCGTGGAATTCATGAATTGTTGCGATATGATGAAGGAAAAAGAACAAAAAGTAGACCTTTTGACAACGAAGAGGGATCCCTGGACGTCCTTGCGACTCTGCAAACGGTAATCGCAGAAAGAAGAGAGAGAAAGCGTTAGATAGAGAGAGATAGAGAATGGAATAGATGAAACGAAGGAGATTATAAAGGAACGAATCCATTGGGAGAGGTCGATGTTGAACTCGTAGAAGGTGACGTGTGCAGCGGTGATGAGGATTTCCTCGACGAACGGATCGATGCGCTGAAGATCAGTGAGGTTGAGGAGCTTCGTGCTGTGCTAGTCGAGATTGGGGATGAGCTTCCCGTTCTGAGACATTATGGAACCGCAAACACAAACCCTAGAATTTTGCGGGTTGGGTTTCGGCTTTCGATGTGTTCTGTGCCTGAGAGTGAAAATGGAAAAGGGGGCAGGGTTTAGGGTTTGAAGCAGCCGGTTCTACTGGCTTTTACTGGGAAAAAGGAGATCCTTAGAGAGATTGATACACTGACACGATGAAGGAAGGAGGAGAGAAAAGGAGGAGAGACAGAGAGTGAGAAACTTAGAAGGGAGAGAGAAGGAGCAACGCAGAAACAGAGATAATAGAATAACCTTTACCTTTAACAATCTACTTCTTCATTATTTTATTTTAAAATAACGTGAGGACGACACCTGGCTTAATGAGCCACGGCAATTATGTGCTAGTTAATTGACTAATTTTTTTGAAGTATGTGCTAGTTAATTTTGTTGACTTAATGTCACTCTTTATGGTTCTTTATGGTGTAATTTTTTGAATGTTTTTACATAAAAACTAATAATAAAAATATTACTTTTATTTTTTTGTCAATGATCGCGTTGTTGATAAGCCGCTATTTTACGATTTATTTTGTATTGAATTGAGCGGATTTTATTTATTATTCTCACTTATTCATATAATTTGCATGTTTTATATTTTTCTTTCCTAATTTTGTACTATGATTGAAAACATGCTTTTTTTGCCTTAAATTCGCTAATTTTAATCTTCTCTTATTACCATTCGATGCTATGATATGTTTGTTAAGTGTTTTCAGGGTTTATAGGGCAGGAATGGCTTAGAGAATAGAAAAGAAGCATGCAAAAGTGGAAGGAACACAAGAAATCAAGTATTTCAGAATCTGGTAGCGACGCGCACGCATGGACGATGCGTACGTGTGACTGGTGCAGTAGACACACGACGCGCACGCGTGGCTGACGCCTACGCGTGGCCAGTGAAAAAGACCAGCGACGTGTACGCGTGGCTGACGCGTACGCGTGACAGAGAGTCACGTGCTACATTAAACAGAAGACGCTGGGGGCGATTTCTGGGCTGCTTTGGACCCAGTTTCAAGCCCGAAAATACTGATTAGAGGCTGCAGAGTGGAGCTGGAAGGAGGATTCATTCATTCATACTTTCATTCACATTAGTTAGGTTTAGATGTAGTTTTCTAGAGTAGGTTTTAGTATTTTTAGGTTTAGTTTTTCTCAAATTCAGATTTCTACCTTACTTTTATTTAGTTTTCTTATACTTTTATTTGTTCTAGTACTTTGGTTTGTCTACTTCTATCATTGATTCTTTTATGTTGCCAATTTAGTTTATGAATTCTTCTTATTTCCTTTACTCCTTATTAATGCAAGTTATGTTTTCATGTTTATGATTGCTTCTTTCTCCATTTGTTATTATTGTTTCCTAATGCAATCGTTGGTCTTAGATTTTGCTATGTCTTGTTAGTTTTCTAAGTTTTTATTCTATGCCTTCCAAGTGTTTGATAAAATGCTTGGTTGGATTTTAAATTAGATTTTTATGTTCTTAACTTGGATTGATCAATTAGAGACTCTTGAGTTATCAAAATTCTTTTGTTGATTAGTGATTGAGACTTGCTGGTTGGCTTAGACTTCACTAAATCTAGTCTTTGATTAGGACTTGTAAACTTAAGTTGATTTTGCTCACTTGACTTTTCTTCATTGTTAGAGGTTAACTAAGTAAAAGCAAAAGGCAATTACCATCACAATTGATGATGATAATGAGAATAGGAATTCCAATTCTCAATCCTTGCTAGGACTTTTCTTAGTTGTTATTTTATTTCCTTATCATTTACATTACTTGTCTCTTATCACAAAAAACTCCAAAAATACTTTTCCATAACCAATTATAAGTATACTTCCCTGCAATTCCTTGAGAGACGACCCGAAGTTTAAATACTTCGGTTAATTTTATTGGGTTTGTATTTGTGACAAACAATTTAAACATTGATTGAGGTTTAATTGTCGGTTTAGAATTATATTTGCAACGCAATAATTTTTGTGAAAATCTTTACCAATATTTTTCCTCCGTCAGTTGTCCTATTATGTTAAAAAACAAGGATCAAATTGAGCTTTTTTTTAGTCAATAAACACTCTATCCTTCGAAATACTCATCAAGGACCAAATTGAATGTTTACTTAAAAAAAATCCCAACACAATTTTTCTTTTTAATTAAAAAAAAGTGAGTCTTTATTTTTTAAATGCTACATTATTGTTCATATAACTTTCGAAGTAATTAAGTTCTATGTTTCTAATAAACTTGGATTTGACCGTTTTGGGTAGCTAACTAGTTTAATTTCCAATTTACATCATAGCTAGCTATCCCCACTAATTTGTTGCATATTAGAATGATGAGACACGTCCATATTACATCCCCTATTTCCTATGTTACAGAAAGTAACAATATAGTGACGACAATAGCAAGAGGTCAATGCGGAACTTGATGATCAATGATTATGAAAATATTGGCATCTGATTCTAAATTATTGGTTTGGGTAATTATGTCACTGGCCAAGCACTATTATTTGCTTTACTGCATCCTTAGCTTCAACAATAATAGATTTGGTTAAAAACAAATGAACGGTCAAAAGGCAACCGGGAAATTTTTGAGCAATCATAATGATGATGAAAATTACTGAATATTGATTAATGATAACATGACTTAAATCCAGTCAAACTTTGAGTTCAATTATCATGCTATGTGATAGTATTGGTATGAATTTTTGTTTCAATTCAAGCTTATTGAATACTAACTTTATAAATCAACATAATAAAAAGTAAAAACTAATTTATTATGGTTAATGCCACATGCAGTCACATAAACAAGATGTATTATTCCACATTACCTAGATGTATCAAAATTTCCAAGACATTGGCCTGTAGTTGAGATGGCCGAGTTGGTCTAAGGCGCCAGATTAAGGTTCTGGTCCGAAAGGGCGTGGGTTCAAATCCCACTTTCAACATATTTTTCTTCATCAAGAAAACCGCAGCCTATGTGATAGTATTTATGTGAACTTGCATGGATGATGGCAATATTAGAAGATTGATTATGAAAAATATTATTAGAAGAAAAAGAAGAATGAAAGGCCCCTATCCGGCGAGGGAAGATTGAAGGGGGAGTCATAAATAGGTGAGAGAAGCATAATCATGATGGGCAGCCCCCCTCCCTGAAGGAGGGCATTACATTAGCCACTACTATAATGTGAATCTTTATGAAAAGATTTTGTCTATACTTCAGGCCAAAAGAAATCAATACCAAATCCTGAACTTGTTCCAAGAATGTAACTTAGTAACATACATCAACTAGTTAATTTTAAAATTAGCCAACATTGGTAGTGCAACGTTCTCTTCTTCTTCAACCTTCACATCTTTGTCGGGCCATGAACACATGTCACTTTCTGCTGCTCTTTTACATGTTCTCAATTTCTTCTTTTCTTTCGTATGCAATTACTCTCATTTATGCACTTAAGTGTTGGGCCAACCGTAGGAAGCTTTCAACTATCGGGGAGACACCACATCAAACTCAAAACCTTAAGATAGTAAATTAATGGGTCTCTCATCTTATAAACTCCTCACTCTTCCTTGCTTTCTTAGATGTGGGACTAATTTTAACACTCCTCACACTTGCAACACTAACAATAAGCCTATTTCAATTTCAATGGCATCTTCAATAGATATTAATATTAATGCATGAGATTTCAATCAATGTCTCAAATGATCCATTCTTATTTTTATTCTATAATTTATATTCCCAAAAAAAATTTCAACATACGTCTAATATTAAAACATCTAAAACTTCGGTACAAGGAACATTGCATCAAAAAAGTCATTTAAGCATTTCTTTTAATAATTAGAATAGAGCATTCATAATGTTCGCCGTGAAGGAGTTATTTGAATAATAATTAATTATTTTAACAATCATGTTATATGTAGACAGAAAATTAACTACTAAATTAACTATTTATATAGAATATATATTAAAATATACAATTTCGCTACGTTATCAACAGCATTTCTATCAACTTCTGCCAATTCTTGTTTATAACTGTGTTTAATGGAAGTGTCTTTGCGGATGTGTCTAATAAAAATGTCTTTTTTATAGCTGTATTTAATGAAAGTGTTTTTATAGATATATTTCTTAAATGTATCTCTTTATACATGTGTTTAAAATATAATAATTAATTATTGTTAGTAATAAATTGACAAATAGTATATTGGTACCCGATACTTTTCCTAAAATATAAAATACGCATTGAAATAAATTATACAACATATATATTTATGCACCAATATATGATAGCTAATTTTTTATAAGCATATAATAATTTTGTTATTTTGATTTAAAAATTGCTTAATTTTCAATTGGTTTGAGCAATGAGACCGTTGAAATACTGATACTATATAATATGAGGCATGTTTTCTTACTTTTTATTTTGTATAATTTATATTCACAAAAAAGAAATATTCAAATGTCAGTTTTAAAACATGCATTTGAAATCCCACTAAAGATCATTTAGGGAAGACAATATAACTCATACCTACGAGTACTTGCCACGGCACTACTCGATTGAGGCAGATAATAGTCCGGCCTTTTTAGGGTTCATAAGGATGGGACGGAGTCGAATTTTGGGTGTTTTCATCTCTACCTGTTCTAATATATATAAATACATAATATATATATTCATTTTTAAAATTATATCATTTTTGTTTACTTTTTTTTAGTTTAATTTATGTTTGGATGATGTTTAAAGTTTTATAAATTTTAAAATTTATTTTTTTCTAACGAATTTTAAATATTACAAAATAGGACGAATTAAGAAATTTTACTATATTTAGGAGTGGCAATGGGGCGGATAGGGGCGGATTTTTGCTCTACCCAACCCTGCTCCGCCGTACAACAAGCCGCATAGAACCTGCCCCACTTTTATCCGCAGGTAGTAAATCGTTGAACCTTAACCCGTCCCTGCGGGTATCCGCCCCGCCCCTACCATCTCTATAATTATTAAAATTCAATAAATTAAATTAAATTTCAAAATTTATATAACCATCATCACATATATAACATAAATTAAAATAAAAATTTAAATATAATATAATATTATTAATTATTTACTAATTATTTTACATATATTATACATATTATATATTAAAATTATATATATAGCGGGGCAAGTAGGAACAGGTATTACCTAAATCTGACCCTGTCCCGCTCCTCCCAAGAACCTGTCCCGTTAAAAATCCGCCCCAATGCGGGACGGATAATTATCCACCCCAAATGAATAGGAGCAGAGTGGATACCCGCGAATTCAGGTGGTATTGCCATCGCTAATATATTGGCAGATATTAACGGAATGGATTCTATATATTTAGGATAAAGTAAAGTGGGACAAAGTTAGTACATAATAAACTCGCTTCATTATTATCATTCCTAAAAATATTATGATATGAATATTTAAATACTTATTTGTTATTAGATTATAGATGCCAGATTATACATGGACATTCTTAAAAAAGAAATTCTAAAGAAAAAGGCATATGTTTCGAAACTCTTGAGCAAACACACAATTAGAGTTAGTTGAAACTCGATGTAAAAATTGAATGACGTTGACGGATTAAATATTGTTTCTTCAGTGAAATTATAAAATTAAATACTAAATAAGAAAATAATAACCGGTTATTGGTTTCAGTTTGGGAACCTTGATTCTGTAGTTGAATGATGATATATGTTTTTTCAAGCACCTACCCTTTCTTTCTGAACATCCAATTAACAAACACTATGCGAAAAAAAAAAAAAAAAAACTAGGCACGCACTAATTCTCTCACAAAACTAACTCATTTTAGATCCCATAACTTTCCTCTTTTTCTTTTTCCCTTCCCGATCAATCTTTTAGAATGTTGAACGTCAACCCTTTTAAGAATTCAAATAACATTTTTCTCAATAAATATATAGCTGTAGATTCTTAATATTCATGGGGCATGGGGGAATGACCCTTATCATGCAACCTACACAAAAAAATGTATCTTATTTACGAGGCAGCACAGTTGTTAAAGTTAAGCTAGGTAAGCTAGGTCAATGTAAAATGAATTGATATAAATAAATTTTTTCCTGTTCTAGAAAATAGACAATATTTAATAGTAAAATTTTTAGGGCATTATTATGTTAGTATATGGTGTAGCAGTATTTTATTGATGAAATGTGAGGAGTCCAGCAGCGCGCACGTGCGATTGTAATAATTAGATACCCACACCCCCAAATACTCCCATGCTCATCTCATATCCCGGAAAAGAAAAAGTCAAAATTTTGATTTAAATATTCAAATAAACCATAAAGATACCAAAACCTTTTTCACTGCTAAAACCAATCCCATAACGCGATCCGTTATTTTTCCCTCCTTTTTCCCAATCCTTATAACGGAATTTCCCACCCTTTTTTGTCATTCATCCCCACTTTCCATCAAAATTACTGTCTCGTCCCCCACTTCAAACGCTTTTCTTATTCCCTTTATATGCAAATCTGATTCTCCTTATCTTACAACATTATGATAATAATAATAATAATAATAATAATAATAATAATAATATCACTTACAATTCCGACTCACTTGTATCAAACCATCTGCTGAGTTTTCACAAAATTGCAAACCAAAACTCTCAGTTCATCAATTGTTCTTTTTCTTTTTTCTCAATAGAATCATGTGAAACCAATTATTCAAGTATGTTTGTTTCTCTTTTTCGTGAAGGACGAACAAGAATGAAAATAAAATTATTAATTATATGGTAATTAAAAAAATACTAATAGGTTAGATTTTTCATTTGATATATACCAATATACCTCTCAAACAAGAGAAATACTAAACCTATAAGAATTTATTATTTTTTATCATCACTTAATCATCAACTTAATTTTTTTAGGGTGTGTGTAGTTTAAGTATTACTTTGTTATTCAAATTTCATTTTCATAAAAATCAAATATACCCAGGAAAAATGTGGGAATTGAAATGATGGTATTTTGATTTCTAGAAATTAAACTTATTTAAAAATAGATTTTCAGACTTTGAACCAAATATAAAAATATGATATTCTCATCTTAAAATTTCTAAGAATTATTTATAATTTCTCCAACCCACACACTCTTAGTGTAATTTCTTTAGTATAGTAATCCAACAACATATTTTATTCTATACTTTTAAATATTAATAACTAATTGATAATAAAAAATAATACATTCTGATAATTCTCTAACATTCTTTCTCAAACAATATATATAAATTAAAATATATTTTTATTTTTACCTTCTATTTAAGTAAACATTAGTCAATTCTCTACGTTTTTCTTAATTAAAAGTGTTGACATCCTAGTATTAAAAAACAAAAGCCTCATATGAATGTGATTTTTTGGTTGACTTCATAGAAATGTAATATTTTCTTCTAAATTTTTTTAATCCTTTTCTTAAAAAGAATAAATCTTTACATATAATAATGTATAATAATTTGTCTCATCCAATAATTATATATATTAAAAAATAATACTATATATACATTAAAAATTAATCATTATATATTTATTTATATATATTATTTAAGTAAATATTCTATCTTAATAGTTAATTTTATTATTAAATTTTGATATACACATAATAATATGGTTGATATCTGATCTGTTTTAAAAGAAATTGATAGTTTATCGAAATTGTGTGCAATCAAAGGTATTAATTAATCTTTGTCACTTAGAGTATTATTCTCATTGAATCTTAGTATGTAACCAGTTTAGAATATTATTGTCACCTATAATATTGTTATTAAAGGCGGAGAAACAAAAATACCAAGACAACGATGGTGGAAGAGTGGGGGCAAAACCGTACATTTGCACGTGGCATGTCTATATATACCTATCACTACGGGGGTTGAGAGTCCCAAACTCCCTCTTTCGCCATTACAACACCATTTTCCTCTTCTCTCCACCGTATCCAATTCCCTCTTCTTCTTCTTCCTCACACTTTCTCTCTTTCTCTCTCTCTCTCTCTCTTCCTTTTCTTTTTCTTTTGCTCTTTCTCTCAAATGGAAGAACAAGACAACAGAGAACTTGAGCTTCTACCGTCTTCGCGCGCCGATTCCTCTCTGCTCCGCTTCCGATCCACGGTTTCTTCGTCTTCGCTCGCGGAGGTAGCGCCTTCTGTGGACCTTCAGCTTTCGATAAGCGTGGGGCGTCCGACGGCGGCGGAGTGCGTGGTGCGGATGTGCGAGGGCGTGGAGGCGCTGAAGTGGGAGGCGGCGGAGCAAATCAGGCTGGCGGCGATGGAGAAGGCGTATGCGGAGCGGGTGAGGGAGCTCACGCGCCGGGAGATGGAGATGGCGCAGTCGGAGTTTGCGCGCGCCAGGCAAATGTGGGAGCGAGCAAGGGAGGAGGTGGAGAGTGCCGAGCGGATGAAGGAACGCGCCACCGCCCGCCTCGGCTCCTCTTCCTCCACCTCCTCCTCCTCTTCTGCTTTGGAGATCACGTGCCACTCGTGCCGGCAGAGGTTCAGGCCTGCCTGATCGCCCGGACACATGGATCCTCTTGTGTTCAAATTCTTTACACTTTTCGCACCCCAAAATACGTTATTCTATTAATTCTCATCACTGATCACTTTCATTTCTCATCTATATTATTGCTGCTTTTGTTACTTATCTGTCTTTTGTTGTGTTTCTAACCTACAATAAGGAAAATGAATTGAAATGACTTTGTTTCATAAGCAATAACTGAAAAAAATAATTAACCTCATTTTGTTATCTTTCTAATTTCATTTATTTTTGTTCATATGGTAGATGATGATGATGAGCTGGATCAGTAGTAAGTAACAGTAGTACTCGTATAATATTAATTTTGATGCATGTTTGATTATGACCAGCAATGATTTAGTTTTGATTATTGAGCTTTTTGTTATGGATGATACTGGAAGGAAGGACTTTATAAGCTTTTGATGAGACTCAAAAAAGCATATTATTATCTAAGAGAGTAAGAGATATGCTTTTCCGCTAGTTAGGACGTTTTTTTCCTTAGACATAAAAATAACATAAAATTAAAGTTTTTATATAGATGAATTTCATACATAACTTTACTGGTTCTCATGAAATCACGCGTGTTATTATTAGTTGTACCTTATTACCAAAGTGAAAAAAAAAATGTTGGTTTTTTGTGATTTGATTTGACAAGAACATGCCGCAGAATTTAATTAGTACATGCGTACGAGAAAGAGGGAATGATGAAATTCCAAGTTTGGTTCCGAAAATGTTATAATAATTATTATTTGGGTTGAGCGAATGGGGGTAAATGGAATAAATGAATTGATGAACACAAGTGGATGTGCTCGTGTTGAAGTAGTAGTACTATATAATACTCATATAGCACTAGTAGTACCCTCCTTGTTCTGTAGTTTTCAAAGATCTAGTTTATGCTCTCTCTCGAGGATTGCAACAAACATAGCGTCACTACTTTTTACGATCTTAAATCAAAATCATTATCGGATCAATGTTTTTCATCATTCTGCATATATCCTTAGCTACTACCCCATTCTTGGCATCTAGTTCAAATTTGTATATAAAAATAATTATTCATGTATTTCTTTTCAATGGTTTAAACTTTTAGAAAAAAAGTAATTTTATGATATAATATATCGATATAAGAATTTTAATAAAAAAAATATTTATACAAATTTCAAAAAGAAATTTAAAATTGTTGGTACAAACAGATTTATGATAATTAATAATAGTAATAGTAGTAACTTTTAACTCAGAACATATATTTATTGCTTACATATATTATGATGGGTCTAATCATATTAACGCCATGATTACTAATAGTATTAGTATTATTAGTTGGTAATATATATAATCCTTTAATTAAAAAGAAGAATAAAGATAGTAGAAGGCTTTGGAGAGTGAAGGAAGGATGAGTTAGAAATGGTGAAACAAGGGCCCTAGTTAGAACAAATGAATCAGTACAAAAAGCATATATAGTGTAACGCCAATCGCAAGACATAGGAGATATAGATATATTAAAATAGCTGTATCCACTTGTATTCAACTTCTTAACTTTTGCTCATCACAAACCAAACACCCACTATATCACTGTCCATAATATTATTGGATATGGATTATTATTACCGACTAAAAAGCAAAGCATCAATCAGAGCATTGATGAGGAGTAATAGTACAGTAGTGTGTGCTCCTGTTCACAGATATATGTTGCTAGATTATTCGAATCCATAAATCATTTGTATATTTTTTGTATTTCGGAAATTAAAACTTACACATACCTTTCCTTAATTGTAAACTAGCGTATTATCATTAATAGCTATATAGCCTCTTATGTTTGAGCAATGTTATAACATCAGTAGAATTTATTATTTTTTATTAATAATTAATTAATC
Source organism: Arachis ipaensis (assembly GCF_059453495.1). NCBI lineage: Eukaryota > Viridiplantae > Streptophyta > Magnoliopsida > Fabales > Fabaceae > Arachis > Arachis ipaensis. The sequence continues at coordinate 77,151,422 of NC_142436.1, forward strand.
AGTAAAAATATTAATTAAAAAATGATATTGAGTTATTAAATTAAAGATGTTAGATTATATATTAACTAAAAATATTAGTCAATAAGGGTTAGGTTAACAAAAATGGAAAGTATATCATTTTTTAAAAACGAAATTTTGAATTTAAATCTTACAAATAAATACTAAATATAACTTTAAAAATTACGTATAACGAAAATGAAAATATTTGGTAATCAAAGAAAATCAGTCAAAAACAGTCATAATTTGTCATATTTAGTATTCATTAATTGTTACGACAATTAATTAATACTAAATAAGACAAATTCTAACTATTTTTTTGTCTAAAGAAAAATATTTTAGAAACAAAAATTTAGTTACCAAATTATATATATAAAGCACTTTTCAATCTGGATTGTATATATTAGAGGATTAAGATTTTATAATTGAAAATGGATTAATTTAGATATTATTAAGCAATTTCAAGTACCAATTTAAATTAAATTCAAGTTTGGTATACATCAGTATACAGCTGGAATGTACATCATCAACGTTTAGATGACACTTCTGCAAGGGACTAACGACGATACACTTTTTCGAATTTCAGGGATTTGATTAGTTATTTTAAAAAATTGAGGACTAAATTGAATAGCGATTTGAAATTTAGGGATCATTTTGGGCATTTACTCATTAGATGAGGTATTACAACTTTTAGCTTTTATGATGCACATTGTAACGATTGCAATATAACAGTGCATATACCTAATAGGCTAATACCCTTTTTAATTCTGATACGATCGAAAAGTTTTCAAGTATACCGATACATCGTTATTTTAGTAATTTTTAATTATTAATTTTAATTATATATATTATATATTTTTTTATAATTAAGATTAACTATTAAAAATTACTGAAATATATCACTACTTGTAAGTACAGATATTTCGCTGAGTTGTCGTGTCTGTGTATCAGAGATATTTCGGATACGATACTCACCGACACTCGTCCAACACGTGTGTTTACTATGTCTAACTGTGTCTTAATAAAAAATAAAAATTTCTTCTCCAGATATGCTTAGATATACCTAAATACCATCACATCACATGTCAACATGTCCAATCTTATTCTTAACATATATTTTTAAAATAAATTTAGATATAATATATATTATTATTTATTAAAATAAAAAATATTTTAAATATTTAATATAATTAAAATAAGATATTAAAAATAATTAAAAAATTTTATTTATATTTTAATATCAATAAAATATCAAAATATTATTACGATTTATCTAAAAAATACTTTATATTTTATATGTATGCGTGTTGTCGTGCTATGTAAGATTTTAAAATTTACATATTGATATATTTTATATCATGTTGTGTCTCGTATCCTTATCAATATCTGTACATCATAGACCGATACACTTGAAAAATTCAAATACGATTATGTTGCAGTAATATTACGTACACGAAATAGCATACTATACAATTTCAACTTAATACAGCTGCAGTAGTAATAATGACTGAAATTATAATAGAAGATTAATAAAATTTATTATTTTTATTTAATATTTAGCTAATATTAAATTTTAAATAATAATGTTAAGAAAATAATTTTTTAACTAATATTAGTAATTTTATAAAATTATTTTATTTACTTTAAATTTTAACTCTAAATTATAAACTGTTAACTCTGTTTTAAATTATAAAATTTAAATTTTTAAAATTAAAAAAATAAAAATATTAAGAATTAAAAAAAAAGTTGACTATATTGGTTATTAATAATTTATAGGGCAAAACACTAAAATAAGCCAAGGGAAAGAAATTTTTACGCAAATACGCCAAACCAAAATCTCGTTCATGAATCAACCAATACATGTTTATATGTAGTTCGAATTAACTAGATTCGAACTTGATCTACACATAATTCGAATCATGTTGCTTCGAATTATACACAAAACTCACACACACTAATTCGAATCAACCTGATTCGAATTACACGCATACAATGATTCGAATCAGGTTGATTCGAATTACATCCTCATTTATTAAAAAAATTAATAATTTATTAAAAAATTTATTAAAAAAATAATAATTTAAAATTAAAAAAATATATATTTTATTTCATGCATTAAAAAAAGCTAATAAAATATTTAATTACGAGACTTCTTTAAAATATTAATGAGCTATCAATTCGAATTCCATACAATACTCTTTTGTCCATTTTTAATAGCTCATGAATATTTTTTAATAATTTTTTTTTAAATTATATGGTGAGATATTACATGATTCGAATTACGCATGGGAAGTTCAATCACTCTGATTCGAATTATATGGTGAGCAATTTGAATTCTATACAATACTCTTCTGCCCATTCTTGATAGCTTATGAATATTTTTTAATAAATTTATTTTAATCATACCACAAAAAAATATTTTATTCTATATAAAATAATTTAAAAAATTGATTAAAAAATATTAGGAGTACTATAAAAATTTGTAATGTTCTAATGACATAGGTAAATACATGCATGTACACAAATTTTAAATAAAATACTCTACATAGTCAATAATAATTTAGAAATTAAAAAAAATATTTTATTCCATCCAAAACAATTAAAAAATATATTTTATTCTATACAAAATAATTTAAAAAAAATGGCTTAAAAATGTTATGAGTATTATAAAAGTTTATAATATTCTAGTGATTTAGGTAAATACATGATAAAAATATATTTTCTTTAATTTTTAAATTATTATCGACTATGTAGAGTATTTTTTTAATGTCCTAAATCATTACAAATTTTTATAGTACTCCTAACATCTTTTAAGCCATTTTTTAAATTATTTTGTATAGAATAAAATATTTTTTTGTGGTATGATTAAAATAAATTTATTAAAAGATATTCATGAGCTATCAAGAATGGGCAGGAGAGTATTGTATAGAATTCGAATTGCTCACCGTATAATTCGAATCATGTAATATCTTACCATATAATTTAAAAAAATTATTAAAAAATATTTATGAGCTATTAAAAATGAACAAAAGAGTATTATATGGAATTCGAATTGATAGCTCATTAATATTTTAAAGAATTCTCGTAATTAAATATTTTGTTAGCTTTTTTTAATGCATGAAATAAAATATATATTTTTTTAATTTTAGATTATTATTTTTTAATAAATTTTTTAATAAATTATTAATTTTTTTTAATAAATGAAGGTGTAATTCGAATCAACCTGATTCGAATTATTGTATGTGTGAAATTCGAATCAGGTTGATTCAAATTAGTGTGTGTGTGAGTTTTGTGTATAATTCGAAGCAACATGATTCGAATTATGTGTAGATCAAATTCGAATTTAGTTGATTCGAACTACATATAAACATGCATTGATTGATTTATGAAATAATTTTTGGTTTGGCGGATCTGTGTAATTTTTTACTCCCGTTAGCTTAATATAGTGATTTGCCCTAATTTATAATTGGCCAAGTAATTAATTAACTCGTTCGTTTAAACAAATGTTCGAAGCTCGAATCACGTTTTATATATACAGGAATTTATTGGGAAGCAACAAATTCTTAAATATAGTTTCGATCTATATCAAATTAGTTTTTGACTTGTCAAATTAGAAAATACTGTAAAAAAAAAAAAAAGTTAACTCTGTATTTTTCAATTTTAAATACTAAATTTGATTTTAAATTTTAAATCTTGATAATATAAAAATAAAATAATAATCTAAATGATTGACTAATAATATTAATAAAAAGTGTTATCCCAGCCATCTATATTTATAATTGTAAATCACAGTTTAAAACACAATTATGATTCTTACATCTATCTCATTGGATAACAATAAGATTGTGTGTTATAATTTGCTATACTATACAACACAAAGATAATATCAATAACAGTACTTACAAAATTAGCTTGATATGTCAGCAACCATTGCAAGTAACATAACACTCGGATACAGTTAAAAGTGTCATGGGTTGGCACAATAATACAGTAGCCAATTTGATTCTATATTATTATCAGCTGAAACGAAATTATTAACTTTTTTATTTTTTAAAAAACAAAAAAAGCATCCAGTGGGGCTTGATCATAGACTTTGGGGACAAAGTATGTTTAAAAGAGAAGGCATGAAGTCACAATCTTGATTATTTAAGAACATTTGAACCCAGCTTCTAATTTAGTTCAATATCTATATTAATGTATCTCAATCTATATAGTAATTTTAACGAGAATATTATTTCCTGATCGTGAATTGGCTTACTAACCACTAGTGGTCACTTCTACCAACTATTCATTAATCGACTTGCTTCAAAAGAAAGTTTCTGTAATTTTTCAAAAATATTTTAGTAAATCTCAAATTAATTAATCACAATTAATAACTATCCAATATATATATATATATATATATATATATATATATATATGATATGGTGCGAGTTTATTGAAGACAGAAATAAAATAGAACTCTTTAAAAAAAAAATTATTTTTTGAAGAGTCAAACTTGAGTCAACTTTATTGAATAGAAAAGGTTTTGCATGTTGCTGCAGCTTTAATTGAACAACGCCTAGTTACAACTTTTATTTATTTATTTATTTTTGCTTCTCAAAGGATGTAGGATTTTGAAAAAATGATCCCCCTTTCCAGTTGTAGGGTACAAGAAATCGATATTTCCTTCTTTTTTTTTTTTCCTTCCCTTTTTTCCTTTCTTTCCAATTTAATTTCCGAACGCCACCTATATGGAACCCTACTGTTCTACATATATCGTAGGAGTTGTATCACTCACTCGTTATCTTCATCAAAATAAATTCTTTTGTCGTGAGCTGGCACTAAAAACTTCCATATATGATCATATAATTGAGTAATATAATAATGATAGTATATATGACTATATATATATATATATAAAGAAAGAAAGAGAGATATGTGTGCATAATGTGTATTAGAATCCACTTATACAAAAACAATGTTTTGTCATATTTACATTCTAACCATCAAATGGAGACAATTCATCATTGTATAAAATTTTACAAAATTTAAAAGCAAATTTATATATAATAATTCATAATATATACCTCTTTTATCCTGATATATAAAATATAATCATTAAAAAAATGCCAAGAAAAAATCTCAATATAGAGATGAAGATTGGAGAAAACATTCTACGAAAAGTTAAAAGTTTTAAGTATCTTGGGTGCATCATACAGGATAATGGAGAGATTGAACAGGATGTAAATCATAGGATCCAAGTAAGCAGGTTGGTCAAAATGGCGGAGTGCATCTGGTTTTATATGCGACAAAAAGTGCCTTTAAAACTTAAAGGTAAATTCTATCGCACCGCTATAAGACCAGCTATGCTGTATGGTACGGAGTGTTGGGCGGCTAAAGGGGAGCACGAACATAAGCTGAGTGTGGCAGAGATGAAGATGTTGAGATGGATGAGTGGTCATACGCGATTGGATAAAATAAGGAATGAAAATATAAAGGAGAGAGTTGGAGTAGCACCCATTGTGGAAAAGATGGTTGAATCGCGTCTCAAGTGGTTTGGACATGTGAGAAGAAGACCGATAGAACATCCAGTCAGGAGGGTGGATGAGATGGAAGATGGACAAAGGGCGAAAGGCAGAGAAAGACCTAAGAAGACCATCCATGAGGTAGTCAAACGAGATCTACATGTAAACGGTTTCTCTGTAGACATGATACATGACAGAGCACAATGGCATCATTTGATTTATGTAGCCGACCCCACTTAGTGGGACAAGACTTTGTTGTTGTTGTATTAAAAAAAATGCCAATTATTTTAGACCATATATTAGAGCCATTATGATTGATCTAGCAGTCTAGCTATAATGATAAGGAGTTTTGGTAGCATGCATGAAGTCTTAGGTCGTTCCTCGCATGTCGTCAAGTATATATATATATAGGATATAAGAGTAATTTGGTGTCCAACTTTTTTTTCTAAAATATCCTTCAATATATATAATCTATAAAAAAAATTTGTTATTTTCATACCCTATAAAAAATTTGCCGAGAACCGTTGGATTTACGGACAAAATTATTTAAAAATTTTGTCAATAAATTTATTACTGATAGATTTAGTGTCAAACAAAATCAGATAATAAAATCTTAGCCGACAATTTGTTACTATCGGATTATAAAATTCGACCGAAAGAGAAATTATTGGTGGATTTGAATAATTGATTGGTAAAATTATGAAGGTTGTTATCATTGAAATTTTTTTTACAGTAATTTTAGCGCCATGTATTATGGGTTCGTGTTCTATTATCATTGGATTTATCCATTAATAAATCTGTCAGTAAAATATTATTTTATATTAATTAAATTAAAACTTATCGGTAAATTTACTGATAGTAAATCTGACAATAATCATAAATTTTATTATTTTTTTGAACTTGTTAAAACTTAATTTTTATCATCAATATATCAATAATTAATAGTCAAATCCCCATTAGTAAAAATCAAGTAGTATTTTAAATAAAAGTCAAAGTTACAAAAATGGAATCGATCAAGTGATAGGCTCAATAGTTCAATGGTTCAATTGAAATTGAACTGTGATTAAATTGATTTCATTAAATGATAAGCACATAATATTCACCACCAAAAAAAACCAGGATAACGAACAAGTTTTCAAATTTAACTAATATGAAACTAGTCTAATTTGGTTTGTATAGTTCATAAAAGGTTTCAAGACACTTATTTTTCTAGAACACAAGATTTGAACTAATTCAACCAACCGAAACATTAACACACCTTTAATTTGTATTGTATCAAAATTCAGATAATTATTTACCAGAATTACCACAACTATTCAAATAATCAAAGAGATAAAATATATATGTATATATACCAAGTTGAGAATGAGGGAGTTAAAGACACGAAAGAATAAGTCACACATAAGAATCATAAGCATAAGTAAACAAGAACAATTGGCCTAACAATTCGTTTGCACTTGTCCCAGTTAGTATCAACTTAAATCTCTCAGCAAAATTCAACACTTTCATAAACATCTTAAACCATCTTATTTCACTTCAAACTCCATTATTACTATTACTAATTTACTATTATTATTAACAACCAACAATAAACATCACAAATTTGATTATTAATTTAATTTTATCAACAATCAAATAAACAGTATCACAAAATCAGATTACAAATTTATTTGAGTTTAGTTTAACCTTTAATTTTAAAAATAAAATAAATGAAATCATAAAAAAAAGGAAAAGAACAAAAACAGTGGTAAAGATTATAGTGAAGCAAGTAAAACCATAGCAGAGAGGCAAGCAGAATGGCAGCGTCCCTCAAAGAAGCAAGCAGCGACGTCACTCACGATCGAGAACGGCGAGGCGAGCAGAGACGACGACAGAGTACACCTTCGCGGCGGGAGACGCCAATAGCTCCAAGCAAGCCTTCGTGCGACGTCGAGGAGAAGAGGATCGAGGAGAAGCGAGCAACCTTCCACAGTGCGACCGACGGCGACAACTCCCGGACGAGAAGAGTTTGGCGATGGGATAGTGGCTGGGTTCGTTAGGGATTAGGGTTGGGTTTGCGCGCGCGCGCGCACACACACACACACAGAGAGAGAGAGAGAGAGAGAGAGAGAGAGAGAGAGAGAGAGAGAGAGAGAGAGAGAGAGAGAGAGAGAGAGAGAGAGAGGTACTGGGTAATTGTGAATTTATATATATATATATATATATCACTGAATCAGAAAAAATCCAGCCTGTTCTGGCGGTTCACCAGTTAACTGTCGGTTCTTTCGGTTCTTGAGCCAGTTTTTTACAGAGCAGTTCTTCACATCAATCAAACTAGACAGATGACAAGTTTCCAATTAACTTGATCGAACCGGCCGGTCCAGTTCGATTGTCAAAACACTAATAAAAATAGTCAACTATAATGTTAAATAACAACGATACAGAACAAAAAGTTAAACAGATAAAATACTGTCAAACAAAGCAAAACAAAACCCTAATCACAATGGGTCCTAATAATCATCGTCATCGTCATTCCCCTGGTCCTGCTGGGATAACGGTCTAGGTGATGGCATCGGTGCCTGTCCTGGTGCCTGTGCAAAGGACGATCGCGAGGAGCCCCCGCCAGCAGTGGCGTTGCGCATCTCTGCATTGCGAGCATTCCTTTCTACTATGCGTGCGATGAGCTCGTTATACCTTTCCTCACCCAGATGCAGCTGGTAACCCTTGTCCTATAGGCTCTAAATGAGGCTGCAAACCTGCTCTCGCAAATCAACGTCATTGGGATCTACAAGACTCGTGGCTAAGGCGGACGAAGCCCTCAGAGTGGAGGTGTGTAGGTTGCTGAAGGTTGCGCATCCCCTTATTATTCCGTAATTTTTCAGCAAATAAGAGTTTCAAAAAGGCGCTATTAGGCAACATTCTCCCACTTCTATCCTAAAACTATATTCTAGAAAAAGTAAGTCTGACATAAAACTTAAATAATTTAACATGTTTAGAGACAGAAAACTAATCTCGATATTGCACGAACAATCCTCGTATGTATTAGCACGAACAATCCACGTTTAGTTTAAACGAAGTTAAAAAAAAATCCTAAAACAAAAATAAATTAAAATTAGTAAAATATAAAAATTATTAAATAAAAAAATGATAACAAAAAAAATTATGCATACTTTCTCTCAAATGCAATTAAACAAATATTAAATATTAACATTTTAATTTAACAAACAATATCAAACGTATGTCAGACTTTAATCACAATGTTTCAATAATGTTTCCTCAGTCAAATTAAAATTTTTTAACAATGATACAAATGTTCAGTTTGGATAAACAGATTAATTAAGTTCCTTTTAAAAAAATAGTTTAAACAATAAATAGCTATATTAAAAGTAACTTATAAATAAGTTATTTTATGTTTGGATTTTTAGTTCTAAAAGTACTTATTTTAAAAAAAATTTGATAAAAAGTAGCAGTATTATGAGAGAAATAATTTCTTTTAACTTTTCTATAAATTTCTAAATAGCTTCTTAAAAATGTGCAATTTAATTTTAAAAATTGTACCAAATATTAATACTACTACTTTTTATAAGTCAAAAACTCAAATAAAATTATTTTTAAAACTTTTCAAACGAACTCAAAATTTAATTTGGACTTGGTACAAATGAAACTTTTTCAACAACGGTGCATTTTGTATATGTAATTTAATTAAAAAAAAATATTAACAAAACTTAATTTAATTACCTCACTTCTTATTAGTTAAGTTATGTATTGAAATAAATTAAAGCTTCTGTTATTATCCCAAAATGACTGCATTTAGAAACATCTGTTACTATACATGTTTTTGTGCCGAAAATGTTTGACAACAAAAAAAAAAAGTCAAAAACAGTTATAATTTACCTTATTTAATATTTATTAATTGTTACCATCAATCATCAAACGCAAGGAATAATTAAATGTTTCCTTAAATAAACTAATGCAATTATAAGAGAATAGTTAATTTAATGTTAAGGGTAATGCTAGGATAATCTAAAAAAATTCATTCATGTATATGATTCAACCTCAATGATCATAATTATTTCTACTAAAATATAACATTTATATTATCAAATTTCTAATAAATCAAATTACTCAATAAAATTAAACTAAAATAAACAAAATATTTACTTTGCACATAAAAAAAATCTAAATAGATAACATCCATAGACGACCATTAAATTTGATCAAAACAACTATATTATCATTCAGTTGTTAAAATCAGCACATTAACACTTCACTTCAAAATCTTTAATTTTAAAAATCCAAATAAAAAAAAGTATATCGACAGACATTAATTTAACATTAATCAGTATCTACAATTTAAATAGACATATATATATATATATATACAATAAATCCAAAGTTCAAAGTATTTATATTGTTTTGGCGTGATAGCAATAACGACGGTGTAGTGGTGGCGGTGGTAGTGCAGTGACCGAACGGGCTGGTGGTTCAGAAAGGGGTTAGTTTTTATTTAAAAAAAATAAAAAATGGAAAGAAATAGAGAGACGGATAATGACAATCTATTTGGAGGAGGAAGAAGGGATGCAGCTCCAGCGATAGAACGGAGCAATGACACCCATGACAGCGATTGAGAAGTAGTTCCGTTTCATACGACAAAATGAGATCTAGCTGAATCTACAGAGTCATTGAAGGAGAATGGAGGTGACCGCCGTTAGCGGAGGTTGGCCGGAGGGGAGAGAGGAGAATGGTGGAGAGAGAAGGGGCTTTGAAAGTGACGGGAGAGAGCTGCACATTTTGAATTTAGGGCAACATTATCATCGGATTTAGTCACCCATCCGACGATAATAAATTCATAGTTACCAAAACGTAGTATTCCACTAATTAGGATAAATCCGACCCTAATTTTTGCATCTTTTTTTTTATTTTCTCCTTTCAATTATTACTAGCGAATTTACCGTTAGAAACCAAAATTCGTCGGTAATAATCTGCCTTGATGAATTTATTACTTTAACTGCCGGTAAATCTAATAATAAAATCGTCACTAAAATGCGACGCTAAATTCAAAGGTATTTAATATTTTTTTTTGGGTGATATCTTGCACCCAAAACCTCTTATGTAAGTTATAATTTATAAACAACTTTTCATCATCTTAATTAATTTTATTTTCATGAGCTTTTAGCACATACTTAATATATAAAAAGTGGATATATAATTGGCCGATACTCGTAAACAATTGGACCAAAACAAATTAAGTCAACCCGTTTGACAAATCTAACAATGCGTATTCATAGAAAGATTAATTCTTATTATCAACTCCTTAACTAAAAAAGTATGATCTGAATTGAGAAATTAGTTTGTAATTTCTTCTTCCGAAATACTGACCTAATTAAATATTATACTCTCTCTCTCACAGACACAAATATATGAGCATGAACAGAATTGTATGTCCTTTAATTTCCTTTATATATATAATTTCAAATCATATATTCTCTCATTTTAAATTGAATAAAATCATGCAACAAATTGAAATGGTTCAATTATGATTTTATCAAAACTTAAAATCAAGTTTAAAACTCATCCTAAAAATTTAGCATTTTTAATTGTCATATTATCATCAAATTCTTAGTATTAACAAAGGATATTATGCTCTTTGTTAAAACATTTTACTTAAAAATATATAATAATTATAACTATTAGATATTCTCATCATAATCCTGCTTAAAAATTATATCTCTATATCTATATACATAATTTAATAAATAAATTTATTAATCTGTCAGGTAAAAATCATATATATATATATAAAAGTAACATTTAACAAATATTGTTTTAGATAGAAAAAGACAACATTTTTAACGAGTTGCATTTGAGTATGGCAAAGATAAAATTTTTGGTCACCCACTAAAATAGTTGTCTTTGATATCTAAAACAACACTTAAAAAATGTTACATTATACAAAATTTAAGACAACATTTTTAAATAAAAATATAACATTTTATAAGGATTGTAAAAAAATTAAATAAATAACATTTATAAAAAGTTGCCTAAAATTATTTATAACTAAAAATTTTAGAAGAAATTTTTAATTATATTCCCACCAATTATTTTCCCTATCAAACAACTTAAAAAAAAACATTTGTTTCTCAGTTCATTTGAAATTGAAAGAGCCCTAAGCCTTAAATTACCAAGCCCCTGAAGCCAATAATACACCCACACACAAACCCTTTCTCTCCGTTCTCCATTACCAGCTCCAATAATCGACGACGCTAACGGCGACAGCAGCTCGACACACGGTGCCCTCCTCCACAGCAACGGCGCTCTCCTCCGCGGCGACGGCGCGGTGCTCTTCTCCACGCAGGCTTCTCGATGGCGACGGCACGGTACACTCCTCGTTCTACGCCAAACCTCCACCGGTGAGAAACCCCTCTCCCTACTCTTCTTCTCCTTCTCCCTCTTCTTCTCTTTTCTCGCATCCTCCTCTTTGCGAACCAGAGATGTAAAAACCGTAGCCACCTCTATTCCGCTGGCGAGCTTTGATGTATCACGGCGACCACCTCAACTGGTCTATTGCTCTGGCAACACGGCAACCACCCCTCAGGTGCAACCTCATCACCCCTGCCTTCTTGTTCTGTTCTTTAATTTTCAGGTTTTTGCAAAAACCCATTTTACTGTTCTCTGATTTAACTCATTATATTTTAGTTAGATTTCAATTTTTACTTAATAATTTTATTTAGTCAAACTTATTTTGGCTGATTAGGTTACTTTAAAATTAGGATTTTTTTATCAGCATTTGTCTTAGTTCATAGCTAATTAAGCATGCTATTATGATTCTTGAGTCTGGAATTTTAATTTGTTTGGACTGGCTTGATTGATATTTTGTTGAATTTCAAGTTTTTCACTGCTTTTCAGTAGGATTCAACTTAAAGGAAAAAGAACAAGAAAGAAGGAACAAAAAGAGCAGTTTGAGACACTATTAAAATTTTAATTCAAGGTGTCTGTTTTTTTCTTTAGTTTTCTTTTGAGTGCTATTTGATATCATATATATCATCATTGTTGTCTTGTAGGGAGATGCTGATGTAATATGTAGTGGAGCTTGGAAATTCTGGCCGCTGGAGCTTATGGCTTGTGTCAATTTTGACCGAAAGTGTTTTTATGGGGTGCTAAACCTTCTGAGGTATTCTAATATTTTTGAGGTATGTGAAAATTTTACATAGGACTTGTGTAACTGTGTTTTAAATTGTAAGATAACTTTCTAGAGGTTTCTTAGTCATGGCATGGTGATTAATTGGCATGTTCATTGGTTTCAACTAGCCATAGGTTTGTTGCTAGTTATTTACTATTAAATTGTTTGGATTTAAAAAATCCATTTTATAATTTGAATACTAAATGGATGATTAAGTCTCATTTTTTCTATTTTTTTAATTTAAAAAAGTATTGCAAAGTCTCATGCTATTTATTCTCACAAATACCTTCTTTGTATATTAGCTTAACATTCGCTTAGAATGAAGATGTGGTGGAACATTTCTTCTTCAGAAATGGAACAAATCGATGAAGGTGTGATGAGCGGATAATTTATACGCTTTTTGGCATTGTTTTTAGTATGTTTTTAGTAGGATCTAGTTACTTTTAGGGATGTTTTCATTAGTTTTTATGTTAAATTCACATTTCTGGACTTTACTATGAGTTTGTGTATTTTTCTGTGATTTCAGGTATTTTCTAGCTGAAATTGAGGGACTTGAGCAGAAATCAGATTCAGAGGTTGAAGAAGGACTGCTGATGCTGTTGGATTCTGACCTCCCTGCACTCAAAATGGATTTTATGGAGCTACAAAACTCAAAATGGCGCGCTTCCAATTGCATTGGAAAGTAGACATCCAGGACTTTCCAGCAATATATAATAGTTCATACTTTGCCCAAGTTTAGACGATGCAAACTGGCGTTCAACGCCAGCTCTCTGCCCAATTCTGGAGTTCAGCGCCAGAAAGGGATCAAAAACTAGAGTTGAACGCCAGAAATGGATCAAAACCTGGCGTTCAACTCCACAAATGGCCTCTGCACGTGGAAAGTTAAAGCTCAGCCCAAGCACACACCAAGTGGGCCCCGGAAGTGGATTTATGCATCAATTACTTACTTTTGTAAACCCTAGTGACTAGTTTATTATAAATAGGACTTTTTACTATTGTATTAGTCATCTTTGGACGCCTGGTTCTTAGATCAGAGGGGCTGGCCATCTCGGTCATGCCTGGACCTTTCACTTATGTAATTTTAACGGTAGAGTTTCTACACTCCATAGATTAAGGTGTAGAGCTCTGCTGTTCCTCAAAGATTAATGCAAAGTACTACAGTTTTCTATTCAATTCATCTTATTTCGCTTCTAAGATATTCATTCGCACTTCAACCTGAAGGTGATGAACGTGACAATCATCATCATTCCCTATGAATGCGTTCCTGACAACCACTTCCGTTCTACATTAGATTGAATGAGTATCTCTTAGATCTCTTAATCAGAATCTTCGTGGTGTAAGCTAGAATGATGGCGGCATTCAAGAGAATCCGGAAGGTCTAAACCTTGTCTGTGGTATTCCGAGTAGGATTCAATGAATGAATGACTGTGACGAGCTCCAAACTCGCGATTGCTGGGCGTAGTGACAGACGCAAAAGGATAGTAAATCCTATTCCAGCATGATCGAGAACCGACAGATGAATAGCCGTGCCGTGACAGGGTGCGTTGACCATTTTCACTGAGAGGATAAGATGAAACCATTGACAAAGGTGATGCCTCCAGACGATTAGTCGTGCCGTGACAGGGCATTTGGATCATTTTCCCGAGAGAAGATCGAAAGTAGCCATTGACAATGGTGATGTATCACATAAAGCCAGCCATGGAAAGGAGTAAGACTGATTGGATGAAGATAGCAGGAAAGCAGAGGTTCAGAGGAACGAAAGCATCTCTATTAGCTTATCTGAAATTCTCACCAATGATTTACATAAATATTTCTATCCCTGTTTTATTAATTGTTTTCAAAAACACCATTATCAATTTATATCTGCCTGACTGAGATTTACAAGGTGACCATAGCTTGCTTCATACCAACAATCTCCGTGGGATTCGACCCTTACTCACGTAAGGTATTACTTGGACGACCCAGTGCACTTGCTGGTTAGTTGTGCGAAGTTGTGAACCATGGTATTGGCATCATGTGTTTGGTGCCATTACCAGGGAAAGAAAGAGCGATGAATTTTACATAATCAAAGTGTAATAACAATTTCTGCGCACCAAGTTTTTGGCGCCGTTGCCGGGGATTGTTTGAGTTTGGACAACTGACGGTTCATCTTGTTGCTCAGATTAGGTAATTTTCTTTTTGTTTTATTTTCAAAAAAACTTTCAAAATTCTTTCAAAAATTTTTTCTTGTGTTTTCGAAAAAAAAATTTTTTAGATTCAAAATTCTTAAGAATGAATTCTAGTGTTTCATGAAGCATGTGAAGCCTGGCTGGCTGCAAAGCCATGTCTAAATTCTTTTGGACTGAGGCTTCCAAACCATCAGCATAGAGGCAAGTTACATATTTGATAAGTAATGAGCAGTATATTCTGATATCTTGCTGAAGCTTGGCTGGCCATTGGCCATGTCTAGTGTTTTGGACTGGAGCTTTCATTGAAAGCTTGGCTGGCTAGTGAGCCATGTCTAATTCCTGGACTGAAGCTTTAGACTAAGAATGCAAGATTCCTGGAATTCATATTAAAAATTTTGGAATCCTTATTTTCCTTTTTCAATTAATTTTCGAAAAATCCAAAAAAATTAGAAAATCATAAAAATCAAAAATATTTTTCTGTTTCTTGTTTGAGTCATGTGTCATGTTATAAGTTTGGTGTCAATTGCATGTGCATCTTGCATTTTTCGAAAACTCTCATGCATTCATAGTGTTCTTTATGATCTTCAAGTTGTTCTTGGTAAGTCTTCTTGTTTGATCTTTGCATTTGCATGTTTTGTGTCTTTTCTTGTTTTTCATATGCATTTTTGAATTCTTAGTGCTTAAGCATTAAAGAATTCTAAGTTTGGTGTCTTGCATGTTTTCTTTGCATTAAAAATTTTTCAAAAATAATTTCTTGGTGTTCATCTTGATCTTCATAGTGTTCTTGGTGTTCATCTTGACATTCATAGTATTCTTGCATGCATTCATTGCTTTGATTCACAACTTTCATGCATTGCATCATTTTTCTTGTTTTTCTCTCTCATCATAAAAATTCAAAAATAAAAAAAATATATCTTTCCCTTTTTCTCTCTCAAAATTTCGAAAATTAGATTTGACTTTTTCAAAAATTTTTAAAATCTAGTTGTTTTTATGAGTCAAATCAAATTTTCAATTTAAAAATCTCATCTTTTCCAAAATCTTTTTCAAAAATCAAATCTTTTTCATTTTTCTTAGTTATTTTCGAAAATTACAAAAATATTTTTTCAAAAATATTTTCTTAATTTTATCTCATAATTTTCGAAAATAACAATAACAATTAATGTTTTGATTAAAAAATTTCAAGTTTGTTACTTACTTGTTAAGAAAGATTCATACTTCAAGTTCTAGAATCATATCTTGTGATTTCTTGTGAATCAAGTCATTAATTGTGATTTTAAAAATCAAATCTTTTTCAAAACTAATTTCTATCATATCTTTTCAAAAATATCTTCTTATCTCACCTTTTTCAAAAATTTGATTTCAAAATATCTTCTCTAACTTCCTAACTTCTTATCTTTTCAAAATTTGTTTCAACTAACTAACTAACTTTTTGTTTGTTTCTTATCTTTTTCAAAACTACCTAACTAACTCTCTCTCTCTCTAATTTTCAAAAATATCTTCCCCCTTTTTCAAAAATTTCTTTTTTATTATTTTATTTTTTTATTTTTATTTTCAAAAAACCACTAACCTTTTTCAAAAACTATTTTCAAAAATCAACTAACTCTTTTTCAAAAATTATTTTCGAAATTTTCCCTCTCTCATCTCCTTCTATTTATTTATTCATCTACTAACACTTCATCTCACCCAAATTCGAACCCCCTCTTCCATCTGTGTTCGAATTTCTCTTCTTCTTTTCTACTAACAATAAGGAACCTCTTTACTGTGACATAGAGGATTCCTCTTCTTTTCTTTTTCTCTTCTCTTTCTTATGAGCAGGGACAGAGAAAAAGGCATTCTTGTTGAAGCTGATCCAGAACCTGAAAGAACTCTGAAGAGGAAATTAAGAAAAGCTAAATTACAACAATCCAGTGTCAACTTGATTGAAAATTTCGAACAAGTAAAGGAGATGGCAGCCGAACCCAACAACAATGCAAGGAGAATGCTTGGTGACTTTACTGCACCTAATTCCAATTTACATGGAAGAAGCATCTCCATTCCTGCCATTGGAGCAAACAACTTTGAGCTGAAACCTCAATTAGTTTCTCTGATGCAGCAGAACTGCAAGTTTCATGGACTTCCATCTGAAGATCCTTTTCAGTTCTTAACTGAATTCTTGCAGATATGTGATACTGTTAAGACTAATGGAGTAGATCCTGAAGTCTACAGGCTCATGCTTTTCCCTTTTGCTGTAAGAGACAGAGCTAGAGTGTGGTTGGACTCTCAACCCAAAGACAGCCTGAACTCTTGGGATAAGCTGGTCACGACTTTCTTAGCCAAGTGACAAACCCCATTTGTAGGGTTTATCTTGTATTGAATTTAGGAGATTTTATCACCTTTTACCCACATTTATTCAATGAAATAGCATGGTTTTGTATATTCTCCTTTAATTGTGCTTAAGAGTGAAAACATGCTTTTTAGGACTCAAAATAGCTAAATTTAATTCACCTTGATTCTATTAGATGCCTTGATATTTTTGTTAAGTGATTTAAGGTTTAGGAGGCAAAGATTGGATCAAGGGAATGAAGAAAGAAAGCATGAAAAGTTGGAGAACTCATGAAGAAATGAAAGAACCGGAAAGCTGTCAAGCCGACCTCTTCGCACTTAATCGACCATAACTTGAGCTACAGAGGTCCAAATGATGCGGTTCCAGTTGGGTTGGAAAGCTAACATCCGGGGCTTCGAAACGATATAAGATTTTCCATAGTTGCATCACGCATAGGGGCGCGCACGCGCACGGTACGCGGACGCGCCGATGGTGGCACATGACCCACTTAATGCAAACGTGGCCAGCGATTTTAGAAGCCTTGTGGGCCCAATCCAACTCATTTCTGATGCTATTTAAGCCAAGGATTGAAGGGGAATCAGGGGACTTTTAGATACTTTTCATACTTTAGAAGTTAGTTACCATTAGTTTAGTTTTAGCTTAGTTTAGTAGTGAGAGTTAGTTTCTAGAGAGAGAAGCTCTCACTTCTCTCTAGAATTAGGATTAGGTTTAGTTCTTAGATCTAGATTTTAATTCATCTTCTTCTACTTCTATCTTCTCAATTCCTTGTTGTTACATTCATTCTTCTTCCATCCTTTTGTTGTAATTTCCTTTATGTTGTTCTTGCATTTTGTTGTAGATCTACTTTTGTTCCTCCCTTTCTCTTTCAATTCAATTCAAGGTAAATCATAATAATTGTGTTCATTTGATTTGTTGTTGTTTAATTCCTTGCAAATTGAGTAGTGTAGATTTACTTTTCTTGCAATCTTACTATGCTTTCCTTTTATGCCTTCCAAGTGTTTGATGAAATGCTTGGTTGGATTTTAGAGTAGAGTTTTATGTTCTTGGCTTGGAAAGGTAACTTAGGAACTCTTGAGTTACTAATGTCCAAGTAATTGATGATTGGGATTCATTGACTCTAGTTCTCACTAATTGAATTAGTGGAGAGTTAGGACTTATGGACTAGGATTGATATAGCTCATTTGACTTTCCTTTACTACTAGTTAGAGGATGATTTAATGAGATTAATCCTTGCCAATTCTCATATTGTGGTTAGTGATTAGGATAGAGATCTTTGACCACCAACCCTTGCCAAGACCTTTTTAGCCATTAGTTTACTTTCTTACCATTTATCTTTCATGCTTCATATCAAAACCCCAAATATAACTCACAACCGATAACAAGACACTCCATTACAATTCCTAGGGAGAACGACCCAAGGTCCAATACTTCGGTTTATAAATTTTAGGGGTTTGTACTAGTGACAAACAACTTTTTGTATGAAAGGATTAGTGATTGGTTTAGAAACTATACTTGCAACGAGAATTCATTTGTGAAATTCTATACCATCAAAAATCCGTTCATCACCAAGTTCTTTCCTCCTCAAAAGCTGAGCAAGCTTAGAGTGGATGTTCAAACCTTCAGACAGAAAGAAGGTGAATCCCTCTATGAAGCTTGGGAAAGATACAAACAGTTGACCAAAAAGTGTCCTTCTGACATGCTTTCAGAATGGACCATCCAGGATATATTCTATGATGGTCTGTCTGAGTTATCTAAGATGTCATTGGATACTTCTGCAGGTGGATCCATTCACCTAAAGAAAACGCCTGCAGAAGCTCAAGAACTCATTGACATGGTTGCTAATAACCAGTTCATGTACACTTCTGAGAGGAATCCTGTGAATAATGGGACGCCTATGAAGAAGGGAGTTCTTGAAGTTGATACTCTAAATGCCATATTGGCTCAGAATAAAATATTGACTCAGCAAGTCAATATGATCTCTCAGAGTCTGAATGGAATGCAAGCTGCATCCAACAGTACTTAAGAGGCTTCTTATTAAGAAGAAGCTTATGATCCTGAGAACCCTGTAATAGCAGAGGTGAATTACTTAGGTGAACCTTATGGAAACACCTATAACTCATCATGGAGAAATCATCCAAATTTCTCATGGAAGGATCAAAAGCCTCAACAAGGCTTTAATAATGGTGGAAGAAACAGGTTTAACAATAATAAACCTTTTCCATCATCCACTCAGCAACAGACAGAGAACTCTGAATAAAATACTTCTAATTTGGCAAACTTAGTCTCTGATCTGTCCAAGGCCACTGTGAGTTTCATGAATGAAACAAGGTCTTCCATTAGAAATTTGGAAGCACAAGTGGGCCAGCTGAGTAAGAGGATCACTGAAATCCCTCCTAGTACTCTCCCAAGCAATACAGAAGAGAACCCAAAAGGAGAGTGCAAGGCCATTGACATAAGCACCATGGCCGAACCCAAAGAAGGAGAGGAAGACGTAAATCCCAAGGAGGAAGACCTCCTGGGACGTCCAGTGACCAATAAGGAGCTTCCCTCTGAGGAACCAAAGGACTCTGAGGCTCATCTAGAGACCATAGAGATTCCATTGAACCTCCTTATGCCCTTCATGAGCTCTGATGAGTATTCCTCTTCTGAAGAGAATGAGGATGCTACTGAAGAGCAAGCTGCCAAGTTCCTTGGTGCAATCATGAAGCTGAATGCCAAATTATTTGGTATTGATACTTGGGAAGTTGAACCTCCCTTGTTCATCAATGAACTAAGTGATCTGGATCAACTGACATTGCCTCAGAAGAGACAGGATCCTGGAAAGTTCATAATACCTTGTACCATAGGCACCATGATCTTTAAGGCTCTGTGTGACCTTGGTTCAGGAATAAACCTCATGCCCCTCTCTGTAATAGAGAAACTGGGAATCTATGGGGTGCAAGCTGCTAAAATCTCATTAGAGATGGCAGACAATTCAAGAAAACAGGCATATGGACAAGTAGAGGACGTGTTAGTAAAGGTTGAAGGCCTTTACATCCCTGCTGATTTCATAGTCTTGGATACTGGAAAGGAAGAGGATGAATCCATCATCCTAGGAAGACCTTTCCTGGCCACAGCAAGAGCTGTGATTGATGTTGACAGAGGTGAACTAGTCCTTCAATGGAATGAGAACTCCCTTGTGTTTAAAACTCAAGGATCTCCCTCTGCAACCATGGAGAGGAAGCATGAAAAGCTTCTCTCAAAGCAGAGTCAACCCAAGCCCCCACAGTCAAACTCTAAGTTTGGTGTTGGGAGGCCACAAACAAACTCTAAGTTTGGTGTTGAACTCCCATATCCAAACTCTAAGTTTGGTGTTGGAGAGTTTCAACAATGCTCTGAACATCTGTGAGGCTCCATGAGAGCCCACTGTCAAGCTATTGACATTAAAGAAGCGCTTATTGGGAGGCAACCCAATTTTTATTTATCTAATAATATTTTTCTTAGTTATATGTCTTTATAGGTTCATAATCATGTGGAGTCACAAAATGAATATAAAAATTGAAAACGGAATCAAAAACAGCAGAAGAAAAATCACACCCTGGAGGAGCATCTGCCTGGCGTTCAACGCCAGAACAGAGCATGGTTCTGGCGCTGAACGCCCAAAATGGGCAGCATCCTGGCGCTGAACGCCCAGAACAAGCATGGTTCTGGCGTTCAACGCCAGAAATGGCAACAAATGGGCGTTGAACGCCCAAAATGGGCACCAACCTGGCGCTGAACGCCCAGAGTTGTGTGCAAAGGCATTTTACATGCCTAATGGGTGCAGGGATGTAAATCCTTGACACCTCAGGATCTGTGGACCCCACAGGATCATCTCAGGATCTGTAGACCCCACAGGATCATCTCAGGATCTGTGGACCCCACAGGATCCCCACCTACCTCCACTCAACTCTTCTCAATCACCTCTTCACCACTCACATCCATCCACTCTTCCCCATAAACCTACCTCATAAACTCCACCTACCTTCAAAAATTCAAAACCAATTTCCCACCCAAACCCACCCATATGGCCGAACCTTAACCCCCCCTCCCTTCCCTATATAAAGCCCTCCATTCTTCATCAAATTCACACAACACACCCCTCTACACCCTTCTTGGCCGAAACATTTCCCACTCTCCCTCTCCTCCATCTCTTCTTCTTCTTCATCTATTCTTTCTTTTATTGCTTGAGGGCGAGCAAAATTCTAAGTTTGGTGTGGTAAAAGCATAAGCTTTTTGTTTTTTCATTACCATTGATGGCACCTAAGACCGGAGAATCCTCTAGAAAGGGGAAAGGGAAGACAAAAGCTTCCACATCCGAGTCATGGGAGATGGAAAGGTTCATCTCCAAAGCCCATCAAGACCACTTCTATGATGTTGTGGCCAAGAATAAGGTGATCCCTGAGGTCCCTTTCAAACTCAAAAGAAATGAGTATCCGGAGATCCGACATGAAATTCAAAGAAGAGGTTGGAAAGTTCTAACAAATCCCATCCAACAAGTCGGCATCCTAATGGTTCAAGAGTTCTATGCCAATGCATGGATCACCAAGAACCATGATCAAAGTAAGAACCCGGATCCAAAGAACTATGTTACAATGGTTCGGGGGAAATACTTAGATTTTAGTTCGGAAAATGTGAGGTTGGCGTTCAACTTGCCAAACATGGAAGAGAACGCACGCCCCTACACAAGGAGAGTCAACTTTGATCAAAGGTTGGACCAAGTCCTTATGGACATATGTGTAGAAGGAGCTCAATGGAAGATTGACTCCAAAGGCAAGCCGGTTCAACTAAGAAGATTGGACCTCAAGCCTGTAGCTAGAGGATGGTTGGAGTTCATTCAATGCTCAATCATTCCCACTAGCAACCGGTCTGAAGTTACTATAGACCGGGCCATCATGATCCATAGCATCATGATTGGAGAAGAGGTGGAAGTTCATGAGATTATACCTCAAGAACTCTACAAGGTGGCTGACAAGTCCTCCACTATGGCAAGGTTAGCCTTTCCTCACCTCATTTGCCACCTATGCAATTCGGCTGGGATTGACATAGAGGGAGATATCCTCATCAAAGAGGACAAGCCCATCACTAAGAAAAAGATGGAGCAAGCAAGAGAGCCCATTCATGGGGCTCAAGAGGCGTATGAAGCTCATCACCATGAGATCCCGGAGATGCCTCAAATGCACTTTCCTCCACAAAACTATTGGGAGCAAATCAACACCTCCCTAGGAGAATTGAGTTCCAATATGGGACAACTAAAGGTGGAACATCAAGAGCACTCCATCATGCTTCATGAAATAAGAGAAGATCAAAAAGCAATGAGGGAGGAGCAACAAAGACAAGGAAGAGACATAGAAGAGCTCAAGGACATCATTGGTTCCTCAAGAAGGAAACGCCACCATCACTAAGGTGGATTCATTCCTTGTTCTTATTTCTTCTGGTTTTCGTTTTCTATGTTATGTTCTTATCTATGTTTGTGTCTTCATTACATGATCATTAGTAGTTAGTAACTTTGTCTTAAAGTTATGAATGTCCTATGAATCCATCACCTCTCTTAAATGAAAAATGTTTTAATTCAAAAGAACAAGAAGTACATGAGTTTCGAATTTATCCTTGAACCTAGCTTAATTATATTGATGTGGTGACAATGCTTCTTGTTTTCTGAATGTATGCTTGAACAGTGCATATGTCTTTTGAAGTTGTTGTTTAAGAACCCTGGACACCTCTAATTGGGGACTCTAGCAAAGCTGAGTCACAATCTGAAAAGGTTCACCCAATTATGTGTCTGTGGCATTTATGTATCCGGTGGTAATACTGGAAAACAAAGTGCTTAGGGCCACGACCAAGACTCATAAAATAGCTGTGTTCAAGAATCATCATACTGAACTAGGAGAGTCAATAACACTACCTGAACTCTGAGTTCCTATAGATGCCAATCATTCTAAACCTCCATGGATAAAGTGAGATGCCAAAACTATTCAAGAGGCAAAAAGCTATAAGTCCCGCTCATATGATTGAAGCTATGTTTCATTGATAGTTTGGAATTTATAGTATATTCTCCTCTTTTTATTCTATTTGATTTTCAGTTGCTTGGGGACAAGCAACAATTTAAGTTTGGTGTTGTGATGAGCGGATAATTTATACGCTTTTTGGCATTGTTTTTAGTATATTTTTAGTAGGATCTAGTTACTTTTAGGGATGTTTTCATTAGTTTTTATGTTAAATTCATATTTCTGGACTTTACTATGAGTTTGTGTGTTTTTCTGTGATTTCAGGTATTTTCTGGCTGAAATTGAGGGACTTGAGCAGAAATCAGATTCAGAGGTTGAAGAAGGACTGCTGATGCTGTTGGATTCTGACCTCCCTGCACTCAAAATAAATTTTCTGGAGCTACAGAACTCAAAATGGCACGCTTCCAATTGCGTTGGAAAGTAGACATTCAGGGCTTTCCAGAAATATATAATAGTTCATACTTTGCCCAAGTTTAGATGACACAAACTGGCGTTCAACGCCAGCTCTCTGCCCAATTCTGGAGTTCAGCGCCAGAAAGGGATAAAAAACCAGAGTTGAACGCCAGAAATGGATCAAAACCTGGCGTTCAACTCAACAAATGGCCTCTGCACGTGGAAAGTTAAAGCTCAGCCCAAGCACACACCAAGTGGGCCCCGAAAGTGGATTTATGCATCAATTACTTACTTCTGTAAACCCTAGTGACTAGTTTATTATAAATAGGACTTTTTAATATTGTATTAGTCATCTTTGGACGCCTGGTTCTTAGATCAGAGGGGCTGGCCATCTCGGCCATGCCTGGACCTTTCACTTATGTAATTTTAACGGTAGAGTTTCTACACTCCATAGATTAAGGTGTAGAGCTCTGCTGTTCCTCAAAGATTAATGCAAAGTACTACAGTTTTCTATTCAATTCATCTTATTTCGCTTCTAAGATATTCATTCGCACTTCAACCTGAAGGTGATGAACGTGACAATCATCATCATTCCCTATGAACGTGTGCCTGACAACCACTTCCGTTCTACATTAGATTGAATGAGTATCTCTTAGATCTCTTAATCAGAATCTTCGTGGTGTAAGCTAGAATGATGGCGGCATTCAAGAGAATCCGGAAGGTCTAAACCTTGTCTGTGGTATTTCGAGTAGGATTCAATGAATGAATGACTGTGACGAGCTCCAAACTCACGATTGCTGGGCGTAGTAACAGACGCAAAAAGAATAGTAAATCCTATTCCAGCATGATCGAGAACCGACAGATGAATAGCCGTGCCGTGACAGGGTGCGTTGACCATTTTCTCTGAGAGGATAAGATGAAACCATTGACAAAGGTGATGCCTCCAGACGATTAGCCGTGCTGTGACAGGGCATTTGGATCATTTTCCCGAGAGAAGACCGAAAGTAGCCATTGACAATGGTGATGTATCACATAAAGCCAGCCATGGAAAGGAGTAAGACTGATTGGATGAAGATAGCAGGAAAGCAGAGGTTCAGAGGAACGAAAGCATCTCTATTAGCTTATCTGAAATTCTCACAAATGATTTACATAAGTATTTCTATCCTTGTTTTATTAATTGTTTTCGAAAACACCATTATCAATTTATATCTGCCTGACTGAGATTTACAAGGTGACCATAGCTTGCTTCATACCAACATTCTCCGTGGGATTCGACCCTTACTCACGTAAGGTATTACTTGGACGACCCAGTGCACTTGCTGGTTAGTTGTGCGAAGTTGTGAACCATGGTATTGGCATCATGTGTTTGGCGCCATTACCAGGGAAAGAAAGAGCGATGAATTTTACATAATCAAAGTGTAATCACAATTTCTGCGCACCAAGGTGCCATTTCAGAATGCTGTTGATTAAGTTTGGTACCTTTTCTCAGATCTGAATCTCCATTCTGTTGAGTTGGATCATCGCAAAGTTGTAAAGGAAGGTCAGTTGGTGGAACCTCACTCAGCATAACCATGAATGAATGAATGTTAGAACTTTTTTTTGCCTTGTTTATTATGCTAATGCTAATTTTGTGCACTTGTTATTATTATGTATCTATGTTAGTGCTGTATTTTAAGAACTAAGAAAGACAATGTTAGTGCTTCTCATAACGTAAATAGTTTTCGCAATTTCTATCTTCATGTGCATACGTAATATATTGAACTATCCTTGCTGCTCTTAACATTATTGAAATTCTGTGGATCCTGTTCTTGTTGCTCATAAGATATTCTTTATGTTACTATCAATTTGTTTATGTTTCAATTTGTTGACGGCAATGGTGTTTTTTGAAAAGGGTCATCTGAATGGGATTGTGTATTGAGCTTTTTTGTTCGAGTTAGTTTTTATTCATATTTTTGTCAGAAATTAAAAGCTTGTTAAGTTTTTTAAATAAAATTACTAAATTGATGACAAATAAAATTTTAAATAAATACATGTTCAGTTTTTATGATGTTGGTAGGAAAATGTAAAGAATTTTCTTATCTTGGATTTGCTGTTTTATGATGCTTTTGCACATTTACTTTGATTCATGATTTTGTAGGGTTGGTATTTTATGATACGAAGATGTTTAAGATTTTAGGTTAATAGGTTACTTGTTGTTTGGTCACTGGTGAGTATGGTTGGACTATAAACATGGAGAGAATTATAAAAGCTTGGGCTTTGAGAGACTAACATGACTGGCTACATGTCTAACAAAAAGAATATGGAGATCAACCCTAACAATGGCATTATGGAAAAATTGACGAAGAGAACGGAAGTTGATGAAATTGGGCATTTACTTTTATTTTTTGTCAAAGTTTATGAGAAATTATGTTTTTTTTGTTGTTGTTTAGTTATGTGTATTTTTATTTGAATTGGCAACTGTATATGTATTTAAAATTTATTTAGTTGAATTTGAAATAACTTTTTAATTTAATATATATGCAATATATTAGCTTATTAACTTATTTTTTTTCTATCTATTAAATTTAGTTTAAATAGTTAAATTTTATTAAAGTGTGCTATATATCCTTTGAAAAAAATAATCTTAAATAAATTTAGATAAGTGTTGCTATAGATATCTAAAAAGGCAACACAGAAAAATAACCAGAAAAATTTATATAAGTGTTGCTTTAGGTATATGAAAAAGTAACTTAAAAAAATTTATACAAGTGTTGCTTTATATATTAGAAAATATAACTCATAAAAAGTGTTGTAATAAAGTAGTTTTTTTATGTGTTGTGTTTGGGTCATCTAAGGCAACCCTCATATGAAGTTGTTTTTTTTAGTAGAAAAGGCAATGTTTTTTAAATGTTACCACAAAAAGGGTTTCCTTTTATTCCAAAACACGTTGTCTTAGACCAAAGGTAACGGCCGTATAGCCAACCCCTAAAAAGCGTTGCGTTTTGTTAAAAGGTGTTGCCTTTGATCAAAGGCATCACTTTTTCTTATTATAGGCAACGTTTTTGAAGGATTACCTCAACTCGAATTTGTTGTAGTATATTGACTTATTCGAACTATTATTATTAATATTCTATTATATATTACTAATTTTACAATCAAAATATGCCACATATCACTTTTTTATTGCAATTAAAATTAAATCTTTTCTTTTAAAATTAAAGAGTTCTCCCCTCCTCTCTCTCCCTTTCTCTATCTCTCTTATTTCTTCACTCACTCTATCTCTTTTATATCAATGACTAATTACAAATAATTTGACAATCAAAATATACAACATGACATTCTTTAATTATATTAAAATTAAATTAAAATTAAAATATAGCTATATTATATATTAAATTTATATATTATTAACTAATTTAATAACTAAAATGTATCACGTAACACTCTCTTATTAAAATTTAGAGAAAATATTTCCCTTAGTAAACCTCCTTCTTACATTTTCTTATCTACCTCTCTTTTTTTTTTCTATTTCTCTCTATCCTTTCCACTCTATATATAATTTATAATTTATATTTTATATTAATAATTTGACAAATTAAAATGTGTCACAAGATATTTTTTATTATAATTAAAATAAAATTTTTTCTTAACTTCTGAAATTAATGTTGTGATTAAAATTTAGAATCAAAATTCAATTGTTTTAAAAAAAATAAATTTGAGTTAATTTTATAACTATGAATATAAATTTTTTATACTAATATCTAATTATATTTTTATAAATATAGAGAAAAAATATTATTTTTAAATAATAAATATAAAATTAATTATTTTTATTTGTATAACAGACTTAATACTTAATCAAATATAAAAGGATACACGTTAAATTCTTTCAAATTTTAGATAATGAATGTTAAAATCAATTATTAGCTAGTGAAAAATTAAACTCTTTCATATAAAAATAATAACTAAAAAATTTATTATTTAATTTTCTTTATCTACAGAGACCTTAGCCTTCTTAGTAGATGGAGACTTTTGTTCCTTATGATCTTTTTGTAAAAGTAATTTAATGTTATAAATTTTTTGTACCATCATTTATAATGTCAAGACATTATAATTTTAAAAGATTTATATTCCCATAATATTATTATGGGTAAAAATACTAATTTTTTATTAATTCTATTACCAAGAATAATTTAAATTAATTCATATAAAATTCATCTCCAATAATATGATGTATATCATAATAATAAATTTTAAATTTATTTGATCATATTGGTACTTTATATATATATATATATATAAAACAAGAAATTATTCAAACACAAAAAAAATTAGTGAATTGTGGATTGTGGCCATACTTACTAGTTACGATTATTGCCAACAAAATTTTACAGCGAATATAAAAATTAAACTCATATTAAAGATATATTTGGATTGACGAACAAAATGAGTAGTGTTCCCCTTAGCTTAATTGTGACACTGAACTTAGTTAAAAAATCTGATAGAATATGAGCTATGGTCATAAGGCATGATCATCAAAAATAAAGGCGTACCCTCCGACACATGACCAGCTGAATCGCAGTTACATTGTCTTTATATATTTTAAATGGTTACAATCATGGAAATGCTAGAACAATCAATCACTTTCGTTCAGAAAGTCGAAGGCCATTGATAAAGATTATTGTAGGACATGTTCACCCGATCCATCAAACGAGTCATCATGACAAAACCTTAACATTTGTCTTTTCAGGTTGTCCTCATATAATTGTCTAGTGATACTGTTTCGCTTGCTGGGATTGTGGAGAATCATTATATATCAACCAAGATGTGTACATATCTACATTGATATGTATGCTTAAATGCATTATCCATCTTATTATTATGTCTGATTTGTTTGACCTATCTCTCTTTCAAGATTTCGTGGTGTAAACATTTTGGCGGTCATTATTAATGCTTGCCTACCATTAACTAACCTTCTTATGTTTATTGTGAGGTTCTAGGGAACTAGATTTATACATTTGTTAATATCTATAATTTTTTTTGTTTAGTGATAGAAAGTTTCATCATTCAATAAGTAATATCAAAGTAAAGGCTTGTTTTAGAGAAAACACCAAATTTGAATAGTTTGTTTTTTAAATAAATGGAGGTAGACATATAATTAGAGAAATGTTAGGAAGTAATTATAATTTATTATTTTTGTCTTTTACGTAGTTATCAACTCAATTGTTTTAGTCTAATTTCTTTAGTCTAATAATCTAACAACATACTTTAATTTATCTTATACTTTTAAATATTGATGACTAATTGATAGCAAAAAATAATAAATTTTGATGGTTTTTAGTATTTCTTCTATAATTATTTATATACTTTCTCTTTTTAGCTTAAGCTTTAAAAAAATAATATCATAACATAGTATAATAATTTATATGATTAAAAAGTCTAAAGTTTGACTATTGTTATCCCCCTAAAAAAAACTAGCATAAGCCAAAAAAAAAAAAAAAAAAAATCCATGCTAAAATTTAAGCAAATACAAAAGAAATTTTTATTAGAAGAATTAAACAATAGTGTATTAGATATATAATTATTTGTGTCTTTATTAAAATTTTGGAATACATAGTTTCATTAAATCTATATGTGTTCATATTCTAATTTTAATAATTTGATTGATATCAAATCTATAAAATAAAAGAAAAATAATATTTTTAAATATTCCCAATTAAAATGAAATAAACTTACACGTTATATATACGAAGCTATAACTTTTGACCGAGCATAATAATAAACTTGATGCAATAATGTACATTCTTTCATTTAATTTCTTTGAATTGAATTATTTCAAAGTTAGTGATTGGGACAAGCAAATCTTCAACGGCATTGCAGGGATATGCATTGCACAGTGCACAACATATATACACACTGGTACTATTATGATTAGTAAATTTCTGTGTAAGAACCAATGCATCATGTTATGCCACGTAGGTTAATATTTTGAGCTCAATGGAGTAGTTACTATAGCACAATGATTTTTCCTTTATTGGAACTACTTTACGGTTACCATAAAGATGAAAATCTAGCTAGCTAGGTCAATTTGAAGAATGTAATAATGGGATATGCGTGAATTCAATTTTGTCAATTACTTTGGAAAAGGTGTTTGTATATATAAGAGTAACGTTTAATTAAACTATGAATATATATATATATATATATATATATATATATATATATATATATATATATATATATATATAATGTTTTATTATTTATGCTATAGTATGTCATGTGAATGGATTCAGATTTCAGGGGGGCTCTTTGCAAAGATGATAGCTGACACAAAAGGATGAAAACGTTTCCAAAAATGAAGAGACGATTTTGCATTTCTTTCTGTGGGGGGAGAGGAAAAGAGAGAAAATATGGAATAGAATAATGATATCTAAGTAAGAAAAATAGATATATTGTTCAATCAAATCACTTAAAACCAATCAAGCAAAAAAGGTTGCTAGCTTTTGAGAGCATATGAAAGTTCACCAGATCCTGCTACACTAGAATTCTTGAAGAGTCACACCATGTGAGATGATTGTGGGAGTTCACTTTCCATTATTGGACTTTGGAAGTTGAGTATTTGTTATTATTCATTATAATAAATTCTCTATGATCCTTATATTTAAAATGTGAAACTTCTAATAATATATGAAACTTATTTAAATTAGATTTTTTATTTGACTTTTTTATATTTTTCATAAATAATTTTTGCGAGTAATTTATAGTTTTATTTTAGTATCTTCTTGAAGGGAAAATACTCAAAATAGGATCATAGTTGGAGATAGAGACACTGTACTTAGTTACATATATACATATATAAATAATAAATATAAGTTAAATAATCCTAGATACTTCTCGTAATCATAACAATGTCCATTATAAGAAAACGGATAAAATTGAAAAGATAAGAAACTAAATTTCACTGTCACTTTGTTCTATTGAATTCCGATCCAATGCAAATTCATACGTACTGTATATATCACGAAATAGTAAAAGAGTAGATATGTTACATATTGTCAGAGTTCGGCTGTTGGTGTCATCTCAATTCAAATGTTTGGTAAAACTACTGAGATAGATACTTCAAGGAGTAAATAGCCAATTTGCATTTCGGAAATTTATGATTTTGATAAAATATATCCTAAAAGATATATGACAAAATAACTTTTTAAAGATATGTTATTTATTTATATTTTTTAAAATTTATTTGGTCAACATAATTATTTACTCTACTCTAAATTTATTGCAGAGAAGAGTAAAAATGAAATGCAAGAAAAAATATTCACTTTTTAATTTTTTTAAAATATCAGTTTATAAAAATAAACTCGGAGTCTCACTTACGGTTGTCTTTATGTAAAGTTAATAGTTAAGAATAGTTTGATAATTTGATATATTTGACTAAACTAGAATCTAAAATGAGAGGCAAATAATAATGGTAAAGAGTCACACGCAATTGTCTTTAGTGAAGTTGATGATTAAAAGTCATTAGATAATAATTTAATTAAACGTGTTAAATTATTTAATAATTTTTAAATAACAACTTCACATAAAAACAACTATATAAAAATTTCTACTAATAATCAAAATGTGAATACCTTGTCTAATGTAAATACTTTATATTTATTATCAAATAATTTGTTTCAAAAACTTAACTTATTTTACGCTAAAATTCTTTGTTCCTTTGTAAGAATGAAAGTAACAAATATCGAATTTTAAATTTTTTTATCATAAAATTTTTAATATCATATTAAAAAATTATCTATTAAAAAAATACGACTATATATCTAATAATATATTTTTATTAAATAATTTATGCACAAAATTTGTGTCAGTATACATACCAAATCCCATCCATTTATTTTGTGCAAAAATTTTAAAGATGAATGGATAGAATTTTGATGGCTATATTATTATATCAAACATACCTATGCTTTATCAAACATGTTTATAATTGATTGCTCATTTAAAAATGTGGTATGCGCGCAATCTTGAATTCTTGATTAGTGAACCAACCTTGTGAATATACCGTTAACAAATATTTTAAAAATTAGATCTAATCGATCGATCAAATTAGTCGGACCGAGAACCATTTGTCTATACGGTTCGGTTTATAAGATAAAATGGAAAAAATTACTTGTGAATTATTAAATCGGTTAAAAAATAGTCGATCAAATCGAACCAAAATTCGTCGGTTTTTTCTCTATTACTCTAAACGGCGTTGTCTTAGGGTTCTTTAAGAAAACGTAGAAAATAAAAAAGAAAAACAACTCAAAATCTGATAGAATTAATACTGAACTAATTCAATTACACTACTACATAATTGATTTTTACTAACATTTAAAAAATATAATTATTATAAAGCATGAATTATAAATGCTATTTTAAATTTTTTAATTTTAGGTATAAATATACTTGCTTCTTTTTAGGTGAAAGAATCATATTCTTTTTCTTTATTTGAGGTAATGACTTAATATGAGATTTAAAAACACTTTTTATTATAGTAGATGATTTACTTGAAACCTAAAATATAAAAAAAATAAAATATTATTAGACCACCCATAATATTATTAAACCACCCATAATAAGAAAGGGAAAGAAAAAATAAAGAAGCACTCAAAAGTGCATGCACGACCCTCTGTTTATTTTATGGCTTCATTTTTTTAATATTTAGTTCACATATTAATTTGTTAAGAATTTTTATCGTGATAGTTATTGGTTATTAAATAGAATAGAAAATAATAATATTGATTCAAATTGCATGTGTTTGTAAAGTGAAGATAAAAAATAAAGAAATTAAAAACAAGAAATATATTAAATCAGAATCAAAATATAATGAACAAACATATTAGAAATGTAAAGGTTTAAAAAATCTTAAGACAGGTTCAAAGGCGTGCATCAGCCCACTATAAAAAATAAAAAATTTACAAACAAGTTAAAAATTATTGAACAAAATAAAATAATAAAAAAATACTAATTGCCAATATTTTAGTAAGAAAAGAAGTAGTTAATATTTATTTAAATATAAAACAGATATAATATAGCTTGAGTACTACTGTACAAATACTTTGAGGATAGCTTAAATCTAAAATAGGAAATTATAGACTTAGATATCATTCTTTGAATTCCGAATGAATGCTAATGATACTATTAGTTTATACACGCTAAGATTGATTCATTGTAAATTAAATGATTGAATACATTTAACATTATGAAAAGTAAATTTTATAAATTATTATTAAGAAAAAATACAAAGAATGATATAAATACCTCTTTTTCAGCAGCAAGAACTTCATGATTTGTTGTTGCAGTAGCTTCTACTTCTTTCGTATTTAAAGTAGTTGACATAAAAGAGAGATTTGGAATTTATACTCTTGGGAGATTTTTCTGTATTTGATTAAAAAACACATTAAATCCACACATCTGTGATTTCATGTCCTCCATTCTTTCTTGAAGTTTTATTTCCACCTTCTCTTGCATCTTTTGTTGTATATTCTGAATTTCTGTTTGAGCATTCTCTTTAACTTCTTCAATTAACCTCTTCGTATCAACTTGAAATCTAGGTCCCCACAAATTTGAAGCTACAACACCTCTACCATAAGTACGGACACGACCGGGTTGATCTTTTCTTAATACCTGGAAAAGTATATCATCTTGATTTGTGTTTTCTAATTTTTCAGGATGTGAAACTACGGCATCCTCAAGCTCAGACTAAAATCCAAAATTCAAACTACATTAATCTATGACAAAAAATCTATATCACAAAAAATATATATTAAAAGAAATACATATCTTACAAAAATTTTGCTTGTTCCCTCACTCATTGGTTTTCCATCTCTTGGCTTGTGTGTTAAAAAGAACATGTTCACCCAATGTTACAAAAAGGCACCCTAATCATATCTAGGCTCTAAAATTGAACAAGAATCTTCCAATGTTCAAGTGAAACAGTACAAGGATAATTCTTTATATTGTAAACTAGTGGCATGTTTTCCTTAAAATATTGATTTTTTAATCGACTTTTATATGTCCTCCAAGATGAACCTAAGATTTTGAAAACCCACCCTTTAGCTCTTGCTCCAATGTCAAACTTTTCCTGCACCATGATGTAGTAATACTTAGTTTTTAAGATCAATAAAGAAAAAAAACACCTAAGTTAAAAGAGGTAAAAGTGTAATATAATGGTAGTTTCCCACAAATCTTTTGAATTATCTTTAAGTCCATGCCAACTTGTGTATGTCAATGGAGCAAGATGTGCATTTCTAACCAAAGTCCCTAAATGACTGCTTAACTTGGCTCGATTACAACCAATTGGTTGACCATACTTATTTAATCTTATTGGCAGCCGATCTTCATAGCTTAAACCATGAGTTTTAAGGCACTTTGTCGGACCCCTTTTTCTTTTGGTTGTTGGTCCTGTTATGGAATTAAATAAATAAAAGACAATAATGCAAAAAATAATATGCATTGATTATAAGTATTAAACTAAACATAAAACATAATTACTTGCTATCATCATCATTAGTTTGGGCTGATGCTAAAACTGGTCCTGTTATTAAGTATTAAAAGCAAAAGTCATTTGAAAGGAAATAGATTAATTGTGACAACAATAAAAAAATTATCTCACTTTTCTAACTTGTTTGTTCCTGTGGTTTTTTTTTCTTTTTTAAAAAAAAAGAATTGGACAATAGTATTAAGGTATTATCAAATTCAAGAATAAAATACACATACACAAGCAGGAAATTAAAAATAGTATTATTTTATTTCTTTCAAATCACATGAAATAAAGGCACACTTACGGTCATTATTAGAATATGATACTAAAGATGTTTGAGAAGGGCTTGATGCAGTATCCTCTAGTTCACCAATGATATTAATCATAGAACCACCTTTCAATCCTCTACTTTTCTTCACGGTTGATATTAATCGGAATTGACGAGGAACTAATCCAATTTTCTCTTCTTGTTCATAGATAATATCTCTCATTGAGATGCTTGACCTTAAAGCTTTGTCTTTCTTATTTTCCATAACACTATAACAATTATAGAAAGTGCGTAAGATAAAATCTCAAGGCCAAAGCTCAAAGATATACATGTACTCCATCATAAGGAATAGCAGAATAATATTAGATAGTGCTAAATCCTTTTCTACTCCAAGAAAATTATACATGTACTCCATCACAAGATCGATCTCACAATATATATATATATATATATATATATATATATATATATATATATATATATATATATATATATATATACATCACTCGTACATATGGCTACATGAATTACTATTGGGTACATTAACAACATCATTGAAAAGAAAATATAGATTAATTAAGCAAGCACTTTTATGATGTAAAATCAACAACACATACATGAAATTAATTAAAATATCATATGACAAAATCTATGAAAATTGGAAGTTCCTATTAGCTAAATAGTTTTGATAATCATGGCTTATTATTTGTTTCAACTTATTTTTTGGTGGCTCCAATAAAATCACCAACACCACCAATGGCATCGGCACCACCACCAATCCCTCCAATGCCACCACCAATTCCTTTGTAAATCCCTCCATATGCACCAACTCGACCAACTATCCCTTTTCCTATTTCGCCTCCGCCTCCATAACCACCCCCTAAAATACCACCCCCACCGCTACCTCCTCTAAAACTACCCCTTAGACCACTACCACCGTCTTCACCACCGAGTCCTCCATCAAGGCCTCCTACTCCTCCTCCTGCGCCACCAATTGAGCCTACTCCACCACCAAAATTAAGTGAACACAAATTATTATCCATACACCAACTAACGAAGGCAGCCATAAATGGACAATTAAAAGCAAACACATCCATAATTGAACAATTAAATAAGAAAAAGATCAGAAGAATAATAACTAAATCAAGAACAAAGACCTATAATAACAACAAAAGAGCAAGAACAAGAACTAAAAAAATTAAAAAAACACAGCAAGACAAAGAACTGAACAACAAGTAATCAACCAAGGCAGCCATTATAAACTAACAACATAAATTAAGTGAAAGAAAATTATTCTCCAAACACCAGCTAACCAAGGCAGCCAAAATTGAACAATTAACAGCAAACACAGCCATGATTGAACAATTAAATAAGAAAAAACAAGATCAAGAAATCAAACCCGTAAATCATAGAAAACACATTACGCTAAGAACTAAACAACAAGAAAAATAACTTAAATCGCAGCAAACCTTCACTCGAATAGAGTATGAGGGAGAGGGAGCACGATGGAACTCGAGGGAGAGAGAGCACGACCGAAAACTACAACAGACGGTGGTAGAACAAATCGACAATAGCGTGACGCTGGAGTGACGCCGCTTGGCTTGGGTATCTGGAGAGTTGAAGGCTAATTCCCTTACTTTGATAGAGATTATTGTCCTTATTTAGGGGGGGTTTTTGTAATTTCATTTCTTGCTCTCCATTCGATTCCTATGAGAAAGATAAAAATTAGTGCTCTTACTATGAAGAAGAGAGAGATTGATCATCATTGCTTCTTCAGTTCTTCTTCTTTCTATATTTTTGTTAGTATATTTTTCATAAAAAAATTTTCTTAGTTTTCTGTATTTCTATATTAGCTTTTTTCTTTTTTCTCTCTCTATAATATAATGCTGGCTGTAATTTAGTTTTCTAAGAAAATATCATTTTTGTTATTATTGTTCGCTCAATTAATCCTACTTATAATTAGATTCAAATTGATGATTTTTTTGAAAAAACTGCTCTGCTTTACTTTTTAGTTTTTACAGTTATCCTATCTTGCATGGGCATAATCAAAAGAGAGAGTATACAAATAGAAATGGATTATTTTTATGGAAATGGATTATTGTATGCAGAAAAACACAATGTATGCATAATTATCTATAAAAATCTATCACATTAATGGATTATTGTATGCAGAAAAATCATCAAATGTAATTCCCTTTCCACCGAGAACAACCAAACAAAAACACTCAAATCTAGTAGTAACATTTCTGCCAAGAACCAAACCAAAATCAAAACCATCAAATCCAAAAACCTTTCCTCCAAGAGTTCATCATCTTCTAAAACCACAACCCCCGACACTACTGGCTTCAAGAAGCTAAATTCCACAAGCTCCACCTCCAACAAGAGTAACAAGCAGCTCAACTCCCCTACTATTCCCTCATCCACTTCCAAGTTCAAGAAGCTCCATTCCACATCAACATCAAAACAAAAATTAGAATCCAAGCTTAGTAAGAAAAAGCAACTAGAAAACAGAGGATATGAAAACCTAATAATGTATGGTTTTTAACAATTTAATAAGCAAATAAACATGTTTCGAGATCGATAAATAACCTAAATTCAAAACCTAACTACTAAATAACCAAATAAAAACTTAAATCAACTAATAATTATACATCAAATTAATTATTACCTAAAGATTAAAGAGGATTGAAGGAGTAAGAAACTAAATAAACAAGAGAACTGGAACTTACCAAGCCGTGGGATGAGCTGACAATGGAACCGGCAAGAAGACGACAGTGAAGGCGAGAAGACGACTGATAAACCCCATTTGGAGGGTTTATCTTGTGTTGAATTTAGAGAATTTTATAACCTTTTAACCCACATTTATCCAATGAAATAGCATGGTTTTATAACTTCTCCTTTAATTGTGCTTAAGTGTGAAAATATGCTTTTAGGTCTTAAAATAGCTAAATTCAATTCACCTTGATTCCATTAGATGCCTTGATATGTTTGTTAAGTGATTTCAGACTTAGAAGGCAAAGATTGGATCAAGGGAATGAAGAAAAAAAGCATGTATAAATGGAGAACTCATGAAGAAATGAAGGAATCGCAAAAGCTGTCAAGCCGACCTCTTCGCACTTAATCGGCCATAACTTGAGCTACAAAGGTCCAAATGATGCGGTTCCAGTTGCGTTGGAAAGCTAACATCCGGGGCTTCGAAACGATATAAGATTTGCTATAGTTGCTACACGTATGGTGATGCGTACATGCACTGTACGCGCATGCGTCGTTGCTGCCATATGATCCACTTAAAGCAATACGTGGCCAGCGAATTCTAAAGCCTTGTGGGTCCAATCCAACTCATTTCTGATGCTATTTAAGCCAAGGATTGAAGAGAAATCAACATACTTTACATACTTTCACATATTAGTTTAGTTTAGGTTAGTTTTAGAGAGAGAATCTCTCACTTCTCTCTAGGATTAGGATTAGGATTAGGTTTTAGATCTAAATTAGAATTCCTTAGATCTAGGTTTAATTTATGCTTTGATTCACTTTTTCTTTATCAATTCTTGTTCCTCTTCTTCTCCTCTCTCTAATTTTGTATTCCATTCTTGTGATTCTCTACTTTTATGATTGATTCACTTTTGTTCCTTCCTTTTCTCTTTAATGCAATTTATGTTTTCATTTTCCTTTATTGTTCATTTGATTTGTTGTTGTTTAATTTCTTGCAATTGAGTAGTGTAGATTCACTTTCCTTGCACATTTTACTATGCTTTCCTTTTATGCCTTCTAAGTGTTTGATAAAATGCTTAGTTAGATTTTAGAGTAGATTTTAGTGCTCTTAGCTTGGGAAGGTAACTTAGGAACTCTTGAGTTACTAATGTCCAAGTGATTGACGATTGGAAGCCATTAACTCTAGATCTCACTAATTGATTTGGTGGAGAACTAGGACTTATGGTCTTGGATTGACAAAGCTCACTTGACTTTCCTTTACTATTAGTTAGAGGATGACTTAGTGGGGTTGATCCTTACCAATTCTCATGTTGTGGTTAGTGATTAAGATAGAGATCCTTGACCACCAACCTTTGCCAAGACCTTTTTAGTTGTTAGTTTATTTTCATTGTCATTTATATTTCATGTCTCTTATCAAAACCCCAAAAATACCTCATAACCAATAACAAGAACACTT
The DNA here is from genome assembly GCF_059453495.1 of Arachis ipaensis. Lineage (NCBI taxonomy): Eukaryota > Viridiplantae > Streptophyta > Magnoliopsida > Fabales > Fabaceae > Arachis > Arachis ipaensis. Next base: position 77,189,935 of record NC_142436.1, read on the forward strand.
TGTTGCAATTCCTAGGGAGAACGACCCGAGGTTCAATACTTCGGTTTATAAATTTAGGGGTTTGTACTAGTGACAAACAATCTTTTGTATGAAAGGACTATTGTTGGTTTAGAAACTATACTTGCAACGAGACTTCAATTGTGAATTCTAGACCACACAAAGTCTAATCATCAAAATGGCGCTGTTGCTGGGGAGTTGCAATGGTGTTATGTCATTGGTTATTGTACATATGTGAATATTGTGAATATCTTGATTTTTGGATTGTTTGCTAGTCTTCGCTAGTTTAGGACTTTGTTTCATTATTTTTCTATTAGCTTTTGAATTTTATTTTCTCTTTTCACCATGAATTCTCACTTTGGCTATGAGTGTGATTACAACTATGTTGTAGGAAATGAGAGCTACAATAAGGATCTGTATCAAGGATGGGATAATCAAAGGTGGGAGGAGCCATATGCATATGATCAATCTTCATGGCAACAACCTCCACCAATGCACTATGAAGAAGAGCCATTCTATGATGCATACCAATCAAATGGCTATGGTGAGCATCCTTGTGACTTTCAAGAACCACCACCATATGCCTATGAGCCATATCCTCAACATAAGCCTCAACCATACTCACAAGCCCCTTTTCACCAACCACCTTCATATGACCCTAATCCATATCCATCCTTCCAACAACCATATGAACCACATATAAAGCCACCACCATTCCAACATCAACATTTTCAAGAGCCACCCCCTCCATGTTATTACCAAGATGAACCACCTCCAATGTATGAAAATTTCCAACCACAAGATGAATACTACTTTCCACTACAACCTCCCATGGAAGAATATTCATGTCCTTCAATCCAAGAGCCATATGATCCTACTCATGATATCCAAGAGGAACAAGAGTCAAGGGATCGTCTCAAGGAAGCATTGGATCAATTTCAAGCAACCATGGAGTGTGTTGTGCAACAAGTGGAAAGAATGGAAAATATTGAACCACCATAACTCTACCAAGAAGAACCACCTTCCTACCATGAATCTTTCCCCCAAATTGATGAACCCTTCCATCCACCCCAACCTCCAATAGATGACATCCTTGATGTTCTTGTTCAAGGACAAGAGGAGATGAAAAAAGATGTGCAACAATTCACGGCCGCCTTGGATAAGGTGGTAAACCGGTTAGCATCCCAATGCTTGAACACTCAAGGAACTCCCATGGCTACATGTGGAGAATCAAATAAAGAGCATAACATGAAGGAGAGATTGGTGGAGAATGAGGGAAGTTACTTTGTATTGGAACAATTGGAGGAAGCTACAATTGTTGAAGAAGAGGAAGAATTGGTTGAAGACTTAGGAGATGCGGAGCCTCCATGGGAACATAGAGTTGAAGAAAACCCCTCCAAGATGATTGAAATTGATGCTAGGAAGGAAAGTGCACACCTTCCAAGGCATATTCCATATGAAGACTTGGATGGAATAGAGCAAGAATTGAGTTCCCTTGGTGAGGAAGATCAAGCACCAAGTTTTAGTGGTGAAGAATCCTTTGAGCTTGAAGAACCTTCTCCCGATGAATTTGAAGGCAATGTGGAGGTAAATTTCTCTCATCCTCCTATTTATGATTTGAGTAAGGGAAAAGGCTTAGATAGAATTGGTGAATGAAGGATTGAAATTAAAAGATCTTGTGAAGAGGTCGAAGCCCCTAGAAATAGAAGAATGGGGGTTGGCTACACTTTGTTAAGACCCTTGGAATCACCTTTGCCTAGATTGCCATCTATACCTTCATTTGAGTGGGTGAAATTCATTTCTATTAGCTTTATTATCCCACTTGAATATGGCTTGCTTGAAACGGTTGGCCAACTTAGGGAGCTTTGTGGGATGAAGCGTAAGCGAAAAAAGTTTTGTGGTTGGCATTGCAAATCAAGGCTCATTATGGTTGATGCTTCAAACATGAAATACAAAGGTTGGAGTAGTGCTCAAATAGATGGCTCTAGGAGGATTGTTGGTCACTTTATTGAGAATTCTCTTTACTTGCCACCCGGTTGGACTAATAATGATGATCAACTTCAAGACGGGTGTGAAAACAAAGTGTGGGATCCCAGATCACAAGAAGAAGACTAACTTTGGGAGCCCCAAGCTTGTGAAGAACTCCATCAAGACTTGGCTCAATCCATGAGATATCTTGGGGCACAATGGAGAACCAAGCATTGGTGGGAGTTCCAAGATGAGTTTAAGCACAAGCCACCTTGGGAGGAGCTCCCCATAAGTCTAACTTAAGGACAATAAACAAAAGTGCTAGGTGGGAGACACCCCACCATGGTAATATCTTTTCATTTTCTCTTTTGTAAATATTGGTAAAAATAGTTTAATTTCATATTTTTACTAGTTTGTTGAGTTTATTTGGTAGTATAATATGTTAAATAAGGTTTTAGGGTGTTTTGGTAGCTGTGGAGGTTTGAAATGCTTGGATTGGTGCAAAAACATAGAAAAATTTTCAAAAAAAAAAAAAAAACAGAAAGCGCCATCCGCGCGTACACGCACTGCGCGTGTACGCGTGCATCAAGCATTTTCACCTATTCGCGCGCACGCGCCATGTACGCGTACGCATGGATTGAGAAATTCCACCCCCAAGCCAAACACCCGAGAGTTGTGCGAACGCTGCGCGCGCATGGTGCCTTTGGCACAAAACCACTCGCGCGTACGCGTACATGACGCGTACGCATCACTCTCAAAAAAAAAAAAAAAACCATCGACGCGCGCGCGCCATGCGCGCGTACGCGTGGATTTGCACCCTATTTTTCTCCTTTCTCCTTTCTCCTTTCTTCTTCTTTCTTCTTTTCTTCTTCTTTCTTTCTACCTTTCTTCTTCTTCTCTTGAAAAAATTTTTTTTTAAATAAAAGAAAAAAAAATAAATACTAAATAAATAAATAAATAAATAAATAAATAAATAAATAAATAAATAAATAAATAAATAAATAAATAAAATACAAATTTTTTTTCTTCCATTTTCTTTTATTGCATTTGCTTACTTTCATTCATTGCATTTTAATTTTGATTTTATAGCTTGTTGTAATTTTCCTTTTTTAAGTTTCTTATTTTAATAATGGAGTTGAATTTTCCTATTCAATCGTTGAGAATTTCTTGCATTATTTTGGTGCCTCTTGACTTGTTTGATATTTTTAGGTGATGAAACTTTTACATCAATGCCTAATCTTCTATGACTCTTGTGTCTTTGTGCATTGATATGACCTAATATTGTTTTTCATGACCCGATCTTTCTTCTTTGAACTTGATGCTCAATATGTTCTTCATGCTTTGATTTTACTCTTGCATCAAGTAGTAGTTAATATGCCATTAGCTTATATTATTTTCTCACTCACATGTTGTAGCTACCATGTAGTGAGAACCTTACCCTTATTTGGCATTAGCCCCGCCTATGTTCTCTTTGCTTTGATATCTTTGTTATAGGCTTAATTTTCTTTCTTTTTCTCTTCCTTTAGGTTGGCCACCGAGAAGGAAGAAAAGGAAAAGCTTCTAAATAGGGTAACAAACGAGTCATCCGCACAATCTTTTGAAGGAGCTCGTCAATTGTAGCAACCCATCCACCTCACTCTTCTTTGCATGCACCGAGGACGGTGCAATCTTCAAGTGTGGGGAGGTCATTCGACCGATCTCCATGGGTAACAATTTCCTTTTCAACACCAATTTTTTATTTTCTTCGTTAGATAGTTGTTGCATTGCATGATAGGTTGCATGTTAGTTAGAATTTGTACATATTTTTACCACTTCTTTCTTATTAGGACTACTTGGTTAGGGTGATGATTTCTTTTCCAAGAAATTATTTTTAGGGCAACCTACCAATTTGAAAACTTTTATTGAACTTGCTTGAAAGAATTTATTTTGGAACATGGTTTTGAGCTAAGAACACACAAGCTTGTGAGATTTGAGCCTAATGGTGTGGTTACATCTAATAACCACTTATTTTCCCTTCTTGTGTGCATTATTCTCTTTCTATGATTGTGATCTTTGATTTGTTTGATTCTTTATGTCCATTATTTTATGTATTCATGCATTTATATGATTGAGGCCATCATTTCATTTAGCCCACTTACCAAATAGCCTCACCTCTTATCATCCATTGTTAGCTAATTTGAGCCTACGATTAACCCACTTGTTCTTAATTTAGCACATTACAAGCCTAAAGCAGAAAACAATAAATGTTCTTAATTTGGATCTTTGATTAGCTTAGACTAGTGAGTGTGAGTATCATTCAAGTATGAGAAATTTGGGACATTGGGTGAATAAAAGGGTAGTTTTTGTTTTGTATTTCTATATTTGGGGATTGGGTACATACTCATGTATTGATTAAATGTAAAACCTTATGCATTGATGTTTTTGTATATATTGCAAAGCAAAAGAAAGAAGAAAATTAGAAAGGTGAAAGAAAAAGAAAAAAAAATAATATGGAAAAGAAAAAAATAGAAGGAAAAGAAAAAGAAAAGAAAAGTAACAAAAAGGGGACAAAATGCCCCAAGTAAAGCTCAATAAAATCAATGCATATGGGTTGTGATCAAGGAAAAATGCATGAGTATGTGAAAAAGTGAAGAATGGATAGTTAAGTTTGTTTAGAATTGTATAGGTTGCCATATGGTTAGGTGGGAAGTTTAAGGTAATCAAAGATTCAAATTTCAAGTCCACTTGACCAAATATGCATCCTTACCTTGACCCTAGCCCCATTACAACCTAAAGAAAAGACCTCATGATACTTGTATGCATGCGTGAAATATATGTTGATTGTTAGAAGAAAAACAAATCTTGAAAAATATGATTAGGGGAGAATTGAGAGAATTGACCCTACACACTTCAGCGACTAGAGTGCAAACACTTCCGGTGAGGGTTCGATGCTCAATTCCTTGATTCCCGGCTTTCATGAGCATTCTTCTTGCAAATCTACTTGAACTTCATTTTGATATTTAAATTGGTAGGATTTATGAGTTGTCATGGGACCTTAGCCCAACTTGTGCATGTATGTCTTGGAGGATTGATTTATTTTTAACCAAGTAGGTAGAATCATTTTGCATTTAGTTGCATTCATGTAGATAGATGCATATAGGAAGGGTGCATTTAGTTAGACCTCATTGAATAAATGTTGATATCCTTTGCTTTCTCTTGGTTTAAGCATGAGGACATGCTTGTTTTAAGTGTGGGGAGGTTGATAAATCCTATTTGGAGGGTTTATCTTGTGTTGAATTTAGAGGATTTTATAACCTTTTAACCCACATTTATCCAATGAAATAGCATGGTTTTATAACTTCTCCTTTAATTGTGCTTAAGTGTGAAAACATGCTTTTAGGTCTTAAAATAGCTAAATTCAATTCACCTTGATTCCATTAGATACCTTGATATGTTTTTTAAGTGATTTCAGACTTAGGAGGCAAAGATTGGATCAAGGGAATGAAGAAAAAAGCATGTATAAATGGAGAACTCATGAAGAAATGAAGGAATCGCAAAAGCTGTCAAGCCGACCTCTTTGCACTTAATCGGCCATAACTTGAGCTACAGAGGTTCAAATGATGTGGTTCTAGTTGTGTTGGAAAGCTAACATCCGGGGCTTCAAAACGATATAAGATTCGCCATAGTTGCTACACGTATGGTGATGCATACGTGCACTGTATGCGCACGCATCGTTGCTGCCATATGATCCACTTAAAGCAATACGTGGCCAACGAATTCTGAAGCCTTGTGGGCCCAATCCAACTCATTTCTGATACTATTTAAGCCAAGGATTGAAGGGGAATCAACATACTTTACATACTTTCACACATTAGTTTAGTTTAGGTTAGTTTTAGAGAGAGAAGTGATTAGGATTAGGTTTTAGATCTAGATTAGAATTCCTTAGATCTAGGTTTAATTCATGCTTTGATTCACTTTTTCTTTATCAATTCTTGTTCATCTTCTTCTCCTCTCTCTAGTTTTGTATTCCATTCTTGTGATTCTCTACTTTTATGATTGATGCACTTTTGTTCCTTCCTTTTCTCTTTAATGCAATTTATGTTTTTATTTTCCTTTATTGTTCATTTGATTTGTTGTTGTTTAATTTCTTGCAATTGAGTAGTGTAGATTCACTTTCCTTGCACATTTTACTATGCTTCCCTTTTATGCTTTCTAAGTGTTTGATAAAATGCTTAGTTGGATTTTAGAGTATATTTTAGTGCTCTTGGCTTGGGAAGGTAACTTAGGAACTCTTGAGTTACTAATGTCCAAGTGATTGACGATTGGGAGCCATTAACTCTAGATCTCACTAATTGATTTGGTGGAGAACTAGGACTTATAGTCTTGGATTGACATAGCTCACTTGACTTTCCTTTACTATTAGTTAGAGGATGACTTAGTGGGGTTGATCCTTACCAATTCTCATGTTGTGGTTAGTGATTAGGATAGAGATCCTTGACCACCAACCTTTGCCAAGACCTTTTTCGTTGTTAGTTTATTTTCATTGTCATTTATATTTCATGTCTCTTATCAAAACCCCAAAAATACCTCATAACCAATAACAAAAACACTTTGTTTCAATTCTTAGGGAGAACGACCCGAGGTTTAATACTTCGGTTTATAAATTTAGGGTTTGTACTAGTGACAAACAATCTTTTGTATGAAAGGACTATTGTTGGTTTAGAAACTATACTTGTAACGAGACTTCAGTTGTGAATTCTAGACCACACAAAAGTCTAATCATCAACGACGGTGCGAGAGGATGAACCAGAGGCGAGACAACACGAGCTGGAGTGAGAGTGAGAACATCAGATTGTGGTTTCGATTCACGAACCGTGAGATCAAAGAGGCGGAATGAGAGATCGAAAAGGCAGAACGAGAGATCGAAGAGGAGGAGCGAGAGGTGGTTTCACAGCTTCGAGAGTGGGAGTGAGAAGACACATGAAATTAGGGGAAAATGAAGACTGAAGAGAACACCCCTCGAGAGTGGGAGTGAGAAGACGCGTGAAATCGGGGGAAAATGAAGATGAAGAGAACACCCCTTTGTATTTGGTAACGTTTGTATCTTATTTTTATTTTTCTTTAAAAATAAAAATAATGTTTTCTAACATTTATTTACAAATGTTACTATAAGTATAATTTTATTAGAATAGCTAACATTTTAAAAAATGTTAGATAAAAAATGTTAGTAAATGTCTGAATTCTAGTAGTGTTAGAGAATTATACTATAAATAAGAGCATGATGTAATAATATAAGATATTTACGATGCAATGAGAAACTCTATTTTTTCCCTTTGCTTCTATTTTTAGGAATTTTTTTCTATTCTCTCTGGTTTTTTATCCAATTCTCTATTTCTTAATACAAATTCGTATAAAAGGGTGCTTTCATTAAACACCATGCCATATTTCCATGGTGATTCACCAGATTTGATTTGGGATCCAATTCAACATAGCTTACAATGCTTGAATTCAACTTATCAAAATCAACACAGGATACTAAATTAAAGAAACTTGTGCTAGAATTTGTACAATATTTTAGGCCAAATCAGAATTACATTTGCACCTGCTCCACAAGAATTCAACAAATATAGAAGTAGCAAATTCATCAATTTCGGTTCTAAAATTCCAGAATCTAGATTCGATCTATGAGGATGAGGAATTAGGGAATGCAACAACAAATCATCAATAGACACACTGGATCTAACAATTTTAGACAAAGCAAAAGCAACCAAAATCCAGAAGCAGATATTTTAGAGACAGAAAATTCAATAGACAGATAGACAAATCAAGAATGCAGCACAAAAAAATTGTGGACTTAGCAATGATTTCTGCACACACGGAACAGGAAGCAACAACTTTCAATTTGAAATTTTGACCTCAACAACAACAACAAGAATCAACAGAAAGTGTGGATCAAGCAGAAATTCAGATCTCAAACCCAGAAATTCAGATCCATTCACCTCTAGTTTTAATAGCAAATACAGAACAAGCCAAAATTCTAATCAATCCAGTAATTCAACTAACATTGCAGGGTTTCGCAATTCGAGACAAGACAACACAAGCAATTCACCAAGTAGAAGATTCAGAGGCATATTTAAAATTACCTAGCGCGATCGCTGTAACACTTTTACTATCAGGATGTCACATTTCGAGGTGCGCCACTCTAATAGCGGGGGTATTACGACGGCTCTCATATATTAAATAATAAGGTATGAGCTTTTACGCGTAAATCTATCAATGGTTCTACTAAAAACTTAAAACTTTTCCAACAAGAAAAAAGAACACATATTCACATACTTAATATTAATTATACATTATAGTATTACATACAAAAGCATTTACAAAACCTACCCCTCTAAATAAAACTCTAACTAACAAGGCGAGGAGAAAATAAATTCTAACAACTCAAATCGTAAACATAATCTTCTATGCTCCTATAGCTCCGCACTAAACTTTCACACCTGTAGCTGAAAGTGGGTGAAAATAGGGGTGAGAATTTAGGAGTTCTTAGTAGGGTCGAGGTGTATAGTTATGTTCATTTTATTACCATAGCCAACAACAACGAGCAATAGAATACATTTAGACTTAACAAATAAAGAACACAAAAATCAAATAATCATGTAGCATACCCACAATCACAGAAAATACACTCACAAACAAATATGTGCAAACAAGTATGATGCATGTCTGTCCTATAGCTAATGAGCTCATTTGTCGGTTATATAGCCAAACCCGACATGTTCGGTAGCTAATCCGGACACTGTCTCTCTGTTGCGCATTAATACCATTAGAGGGAATACGTGCCCTGTCACCATTAGAGGAATTATGTGCCTTGCACCATTAGAGAGATTAGGTGCCCTGTCATCCTTCAACCAGAGAGAAAACACAGACATACTCATCGTCAATCATCCTTATTTATCATATTCATTCAATTTCATAATTCAAACTCAGTTTTCATCATTTTTCTTCCTCATCCCTTTTCCGGAGCAAATGGACAACGCCACTGCATCTTACCCGGTAATTCAAATCTTAAATTTTCTTTTTTGTGACATTCTCCAAAAACCTTTAAAACCATTTCACTTAAAACCAATTCTTCTTTCCAAACTCAAGTATTCTTTCAAAAGACAAAAGAATAATCATTTATTAGTTAAATCCTTCGACAAGGTCTCTAGACTTTTAGGGGAGTGACAACTAATCTCATTTCAAAACCAAATCATTTAAACTCAAACATAATTCATTCTTTTCTTAAATAAATCAAAATTAAATAAAACAATTCTTCAATCCAAATTAACTAAAATAGAACTTCTCAAAATTCTTCTAAATATTTCGGCAATACCTCCCCTAAAACTCAGACCTTGCCACCCTTCTCGGGTCATATCCAAACCATTTCCAACAGCAAAATCATTTACAAAATCGAACCAATCTAATATTAAATCTCTTTCAAAATCAAACCAACTCAAAATCCAACCACTTCCAAAATCAAATAATTTTTTTAATAATTTAAAATCAGCTAATATAATTCTTAAAGCTTTTGAAAATTCATTTTAACTCCCAAACTTTTTAGAAATTACACTTTAATCACTAAACTTCTAAAAATTCTATTTTAACTCACAAACTTTCTTTTACTTAAATTCCAGCCCCAAAACTTTTTCTTAATTATATTTTGGTTAAAAAATAGTCAAAATACGAGGCTTTTGTATTTTTTAAAGAACTAAATCAAACTCATCAAAAGTTCATCAAAATTACTTGATTTTTAACTAGTTTTTCAATGATTTTGGTAATTGATTTTTCACAGCTTTTAATTCAATCTCGCGGCCATCTAAACTCATCAAATTTATCTCGAAATACCACATTACAACAGCCCCAAAATAATCAAAACACCCTACTGTTCATACATAGCCAAACCAAAATCTTAAGCAAACAACAATAATTCAACAAAAATTCAACATAAACTTAATTAAATTCAAACAATAATCAATCAAACCGACATTCACTTATCAAATTTATAATTAATTATTATAAAATTACCAAATCCTACCTCCTTGCAGAAATCACAACAAGAGAAGCTTCAGAGAAGTTTTCTGAATGAGAAATTGAAGAAGAAAATGTCAAAATCGGCTACTCCACCTCCGGGGCTCCCTCAGCCAAACTTTGCATGGAGGGACAGCAGCTCCACCATCAATTTTTTTCTGGACAAAAGTGACGTCAACATGAAGAGAAGGAAGATATGAACACTTTGATCGAATTATATTTTTTATTGGAGTTACGGATCTCAAGAAATCAAGCTCGAAAGTTCATGGCATCCATGGAATCACGTTCTCTCTCTCTCTCTCTCTCTCTCTCTCTCTCTCTCTCGGGTTCTCTTTCTTTTTCCTTCAAAAATGGATGATGAGGCTGAAGGATGATGAATAATTAGTGATGGTAATGAGGTGTCAAGGCATTAAATGAAGGGGGTTGGATGTTGCGGCATTAAGCTGCCGAGTTAGCGATTTAGGTTATAAATATCTTAAATGGATAACTATGAAAATTGGATATATTAAAATACAAGTAATAATATATATGAGTTACTATTATAAATAACATTAGTAACATAATGATTATAAGAATAAAAGATATACGATGATGCGTTAGCAAAGCTAAGTTCATCGGCGGATATCAAGCTTGATAATAATATTATTAACTAAACTCTATTTTTAAATTAGAAATATCAATTACTCAAATTAATATATATATATATATATATATATATATATAATTTTCACTACTTGTAAACTAATAGAATTATAATTTTAATTTTGTAAAATATTTCATCATAAAAAAATGTATAAGAATATGAATTTAATTGAATTCAAATAGTTATAAAATTAATTTAATTACTTTTAATAAAATAATTTTTGAAAATAAGAAACTCCAATTAATAAAATAAATTATAGCTTATTTATATTTAGATATTAAAAAATGTGGGTCATTACAATTGCGATTGACGGTATCGAGGTTGATGTACGAACAGTGGATGGCACAAATTTGGGCAACAGTGATGGAACTAGAAGCGGCGTCATCGCGATGGAGAGGGTGAAGTTCACGGATTCAGAACCGACGGAGGTAAGGGTGCTGCGACCACCACCAAAACCACCGCATTTGAACTCGAATGCGGTGGTCGTGGTCGGCGCCGATGACACTTCAGTGCTGAACAGAGGCAGAGGCGTCGAGGAGGAAGCACCAGCATATCTAACCCTCAGTAGCGACGCCGAGGACGGCGCCTCCATAGAGGGGGAGTAGATGCTCGCGACGCCCCAGGTTGACGGAGTGACAGCAGCGACCGGCACCAGAGATCCCCGAAGGTGTGGTGATCTTCCCTTGGAGTCGCGAAGATGCCATGCGAACAGTCGACGATAGTGCTACGACGGCCGAGAGCGTGCTCTATGGCGCTACGCAGAAGACATCGGAGCAGAGAGATGAAATGGCGGTGGTGGTTTAGATTGACGCTCGCACGGTGGTTAGAGTGGCCAAAGACGAAGGTGGAGGTGGCGGGTTCCGACATTGGGATGGTCGGAAGTGGCGACCGACGTGCGCTGTTGAGGGGTGTCCGTGGGATGAACGCAGTGGCGGCATAGGTGGGTCTCCCGGCAACAGCGGAACCCATGGCAAAGATTGCAGTCCATTTGAACCAATTTCAAATTACTGCTTCAGATATATTATTTTTGTTTCGGATTGGAGTAAATTTTTTTCAAAGGGATCCTGGTGGTTAAAATTTTTTTTAGCAGTAGCATAAAAAATATTATTTTAGAATTGCTAATATTTTTTATTACTTGTAATTACCTTTTACAATTTTCATTACGATATATATATATATATATATATATATATATATATATATATATATATTTGCAACCTTGAGGACAAGGTTATTTTGAAGAGTAGGGTAATGTTAGGATTAGTATCGGGCAAGCTCAATTAGAGAATTATACTATAAATAGGAACATGATGTAATAATGTAGGATATCCATGATGTAATGAGAAACTCTATTTTTCCTCTTTGGCCCTAATTCTAGGGATTTTTTTCTATTCTCTCTGATTTTCTATCTAATTCTCTATTTCTTGATACAAATTTGTATCAAAATCCTCTATGTTCATGTATATGTTATGCAGATTTTTAGTAAATTTGGGTTGGTTCGATATCTAATGATCTGAGAGCGAAACCTATTCCTCCTTTGTGAATATCAATTTTCGAAAGTGCACCTAAAGATCCCAATTTTGAACGAATAAAGAAGAAAAGAAAAATTTTGAAATATAAATAGAATTTAAATGACTTGAAATTGAAATTCCAAAGAGTAAAGTAAATGACTTTAAATTCAAAGGAAAGCGATAAAATGCCTTCAACGTGGTCAAAGGACTTTGGTCGTCGAATCTTGTCTTACACAAACCTTTTCGATCAATCTTCCTTGCTCATTGATGACCACCATCGATAAACTCAAAAACTTGCTCGATGAATCTTAACAAATTTTATAGCTATATTTACTACTAATTTAGATTTATTTCAAACCAACAAGTCTATCGATTCCACAAAGCATTTAAATCCAAGAAACAGAAAACGTTTGGAATCCATAACTGACACCAAATTTTGGAAACTGCTCCACTAAGCACATCCATTAAATGCACGTCCCATCATGTGTACTTCCCCATTAATTTCGGACGTTAATCCTTTTCAATTCCAAATTATAAATACCACTCCACTAGCATTTTAACACTTTTCAAGAAACTTCTCTGTCGCGTAACTTCTCCTTCCTAGTGCCATATCCTTTCATCTTCCTTGTTCTGCATCTGTAAGCAGAAAACACTTCCTCCACAAGTTCCTTACTACTCGCAATATTCAACTCCATCTGTCTCTTTTCTCAAGGTATTTTCATATACTCACCATATACATTTGAGCATTTTTAGGAGCACAAAGAACACTTAAGAATTGTGTTGCAAATCTTAAAGGAGCAGAAATTGTATGGTATGTTGTCCAAGTGTGAGTTTTGGAAAGAGGAAAGTAAAGTTCTTAGGTCACGTAGTGAGCAAAGGAGGAATAGCCGTGGATCCTTCGAAAGTAGAGGCGGTGATGGAATGGGAAAGACCAACGACGGTGACAGAAGTTAGGAGTTTCTTGGGCTTGGCTGGATATTACCAGAAATTTATTGAAGAATTTTTCCAGATTGCACTACCGATGACTAAGTTAATAAGGAAGGAAGTGCCGTTTGTGTGGACGTCTGAGTGTGAAGAAAGTTTTCAGACCTTGAAACAGAAGTTAACTTTAGCGCCTGTTTTGATTTTAACGGAACCACACGAACCGTTTGAAGTATACTGTGATGCTTCCTTGAAGGGCTTGGGTTGCATGTTGATGCAACACCGGAATGTGGTGGCTTATGCATCGCGTCAGCTGAGACCGCATAAGGTAAATTACGTAACTCATGACTTGGAATTGGCGGCGATTGTGTTTGTATTGAAGATTTGGAGGCACCACTTGTACGGAGTGAAGTTTAGCATCTTTTCTGATCATAAGAGTCTCAAGTACATCTTTGATCAGAAGGAGTTTAATATGCGTCAGAAGAGGTGGATGGAGTTGCTTAAGGATTATGATTTTGAACTAAGTTATCACCCTGGAAAGGCGAATGTGGTGGCGGACGCTTTGAGTTGGAAGTTGGTAGGTGAGAATTGTTGTTGGTCTAGAATTTCTCTTTATAGAAAAGAATTACTTCGTTGTAAGCATAGCTCTAAACCAACTAATAATACTCACATCACATTTTAAATATGTTGGTTGTCACAAGTACAAACCCCAATGAAAATTAACCGAAGTATTCAAACCTCAGGTCGTCTCACAAGGAATTGCAATGAAGTGAACAATTATTGGCTATGAAGGAACAAGGGGTTTGATTTATAAAAGGGACAAGAAAGTAAATGGCAAGAAAATAAAGGAAACAACTAAAGAAAGCAATTGATAAAAGAGAGACATTCATGGCAAGGATTGAGAATATAAACTTTCTATCCTAGTCACTAATAACAATAATTAATAAGAATTTATCCTATTTCGTCATCTCTAACAATGGAAGAAGGTATAATGTTATCTTCACATAGGGAGAAAGTCAAATAAGACTAGCTAATCTCAATCCAAAAGTCCTAATCAACTCACTAATTGAACTAGCTAACAACTCTAGATCACCAACATAGGTTGGGTCTTAACGACTCAAGATTGCCTAATTCCTCTTTCCAAGCATGAATGCTAAAAAATCTACTCTAACATCCTACCAAGCATTTTGTCAAACACTTGGAAGGCATAAAAAGAGAGCATAATAAATTGCAAGAAAGAATAAAATCTACCAACTATCAATTGCAAGGAAACAACAACAATAATCCAATTAATAATAAAAGAACATCAAACATGAAATTGCATTAAATGAAAATCAAATCCAACAAAATGATCATTAATGAAATCTACTACTACCCAATACAAGAAATTAACAACAACAACTAAGGAGAGCACACTAAGCATGAAATACCTCAAAATTGCATTAAAGAGAATGGAAGTTAACAAGAGAAAATAGGATAATTAAGACAATACAACAAGGAATTGTAAAGAAGACAAGATGAAAACAAGGAATTAAACCTAGATCTAGGAGAATTTGTCCTAATCCTAACCTAATTCTAGAGAGAAAAGGGAGCTTCTCTCTCTAGAAACTAACTACATGCTTCCTAGTCTACAACTAATTGCTCCCCCCTTTGCCCAAGCTTGAATTCTGCATGAAATAGCCTTAGGAATGAGTTGGATTTGGGCCCGGGCAGCTCAGAAATTGCTCCAGCGTTTTCACTTTAATGAAGTCACGTGCCTGCTGTGAAGTGTACACATGGGCCACGCGTATGCATCGTCTGGCATTTTACTTCTCACGCATATGCATCGCTTGGCAACCTCATCTCCACGCATGCGCGTCTGTCACGCATGCGCGTTGATGTATGCACTCCAAATCCTTGTTTTTCCATGAATTCTCCACTTTGGATTCTTTTCTCTTTACTTCTTCCATCTAATACTTGCCTTATAAACCTGAAATCACTCAACAAACACATCAAGGCATCGAATGGAATTAAAGTGAATTAAATTTAGCTATTTTAAGGACTAAAAAGCATGTTTTTACACTTAAGCACAAATTAATGGAGAATTACAAAACCATACTATTTCATTGAATAAATGTGAGATAAGTTAATAAAATCCCCCAAATTAAGCACAAGATAAACCACAAAATTGAGGTTTATCAAACCTCCCCACACTTAAACTAAGCGTGTCCTCATGCTAAACTAAAGAAAGAAACAAATGGTATAGAAATTTATTCAACGCAAACTACCTAAATGCAACCTATCTACATGTAATCTATATAAATGAATGCAACTACTTGGTCAAAATAAATCAATTTCCAAGAAAACATGATGAACATAAGGGCTAAAGCAATAGCAATCAAAGCAAACCCACAATTGAATTGAGTTATTCAAAAGATTTTACAAACTTGCAAGAAAAGATGATCATAGGTGAAAACATGCAATTGAGCAATCAAAGCCTCACCGGATGTGTATTCGCTCTAGTCACTCAAGTGTATAGGGTTGATTTACTCAATTCTCCCCTAATCATGCTTTCCAAGATTCATTTTTCATCTAACAATCCACAATTATTTCATGCATGCATACAAATATCATGAAGACTTTTCCATAGGTTGTAATGGGGCTAGGGTCAAGGTAGGGTTATATATGGTCAAGTGAGCTTGAAATTTGAATCTTTGATTAACTTAAACTTCCCACCTAACTTATATAACAACCTATACAATTCAAAGCTAACCTAACTACCCATTCTTCACTTTTTCACACACCCATGCATTCTCTTTTTTATCACAACCCATATGCATTGATTTTTTATTACTTTACTTTGGGGTATTTTGTCCCCTTTTTATTTCTTTTCTTTTTCTTTTTCTATTTTTCTTTTTTTATTTTTCTTTTGTTTTTCTCTTTTTATTTTTCTTTTCTTTTTGCAAACTAAAATATATACAAGAGCATCAATGCATATGGTTTAACATTTAATGCATGAGTCTGTGCCCAATTCCCAACATTTTTCAATAAAAATACAAAAATACAATTTTATCCCTACCCAATGTTCCCAACTCTCCGATAATTAAATGATAAACACTCTCACTAGTTTAAGCTAATCAAAGATCCAAATTAAGGACATTTATTATTTTTCGCTTAAAGGCTTGTAATGTGCTAAAATTAAGAACAAATAGGTTTAGCATAGGCTCAAAGTTAGCTAACAATAGAAGATAAAAGGTAGGCTGTTTGGGTAAGTGAGCTAATCGAAATGATGGCCTCAATCATATAAGTGTATTCATACACAAAATAATGGACATAAAGAATCAAACAAATCAAAGATTACAATAAAAAAAGAGAATAATACACACAAGAATGAAAATAGTGGTTATATGATGTAACCACACAATTAAGGCTCAAATCTCATATGCTTGTGTTCTTAGCTCAAAAATCATGTTCCACAATGTGTATAATTCAAGCAAGTTCTAAAATTTTTTTTCAAATCAATTAGGGTGCCCTATAAGTAAATTTCTTGGAAAATTTCATTATTTTGACTAAGCTTATTGTATGTATATGCAAAACAAGAAAATGCAAATAAAATCCTAAAAGACCTAAAAATGAAATGCAAAAGTGTTGGGATTAGAAAATTGTCACCCAAAGACGCCGAGTGGTTGAACGACCTCCACACACTTAAAAGTTTGCACCGTCCTCGGTGCACTCAAAGATGAGCAAGCGGGTGCGGCGACTACACGGGTTGCCACCTTCAGCTGGTAGATCAACCGACTGCTGTGTGTTCTTCTCTCGCTTCCATTTTTGCTTATGGTGTCTTATCCTGAAAATAGAAAACAGGATAAGAAGACAAGTAAATGCAAAAGCAAGGAAGCATACATTGTTGGAATGAGGTAGAATCACTAGAATGGGATGAGTGGGCTAGTGTGATATTAAAGAATAGTGTGTGGGTTCTAAGTTGCATGCGGTTTAGAGCACACACACTAGCATAAAAACCAGGTCACAATTAAACAAAAAGAAAGGTGCACTTCACTCATTCTAGTGTGCTTGAAATGCTTCAAAGAAGACTTGTAGGTTAAGTCGACCAAACAAGTAGTGAAGAAGCATGAAAGCATTCAAGCAATAATCAAACAATTGTGAAATTGGATAATGCATCTGTATTGATTGATGTGCAAGGAAATTTAATGAACCAATTGAAATATAGAGCTCACACATCAAATAATGACACATGTTGAAGTTGTTGCAACACCTAAGAGACATAGAAGTGGAACCCATGGGTGCTATGGAACTTGGGAAAAAGAAGATAGGAGTGGAAATCAATCACATAGTAATCATGGTCCACAAAGCTTTACAAAGCTAAAAAATATGTCACTAGGTAAGCTTATGATCCAATTTCACAATTCCAAAATCTCAATGCATGAAATAGGTGATGTAAATAAGGGGCAATCATAAACAAGCATCCCCTAACAAAAAATGCATTGATAATGCACAATGGCCTAACAATGGATGATGAATTCATGGTGGCCAAAACATGCAATTCAAAAGAGTTAAGATGCTTGAAGGCAATGACACATGTACTTGGTACGCACAAAATTAAGCATTAAGAACTCAAAACCAAGTATCAAAGTGTAACCTCAATTAAGAAATCCAACAATGAATATAAACAACAATGATGTTAAACTAACATCCTATTAGTAATTAGCAGCAACAAACAGTAAACAAGTTTAATAATCCAACACTTATAATGAAAAATAGAAAATTGAATAAAAATTGAACTAACTAAATAGCTAACTAACTAACTAACTAAAAGAAATGGTGATAAATGGTGATTGGTAGTGTTGAATGATGGTTGAAGGAGGGAAAGGAAAGAGAAGAAGAGAGAAGGAGGAAAGAAATGGAAAGAGGAGAAGAAAAGAAGTGGGGGAAACAGGGCAATCAACGCGTACGTGTGGCATGACGTGTAAGCATGGAGGGGTTAAATGGGTGCAACGCGTACGCGTGGCTCACGTGTACGTGTAATGGAAAAATCAGAGAGAGGCGATGCGTACACGTGGGTCACATGTACGCGTGGAGTGGATTTTGTGCCATACGCACAACTCCAGCCCAAAACTCGCACAACTCTCTGGAATTTGTATGGGAGGTGGGAATTTTGGATTCCACGCGTATGCGTGGGTGAGGCGTACGCGTGGATGGTAGGAAAAACTTGGAGTCATGCGTACGCATGGGTGACGGTACGCGTGTTATGGTGCTCTGTTTTTCAAAATTTTTCCAAGTTCGTGCACCAAACCAAGCATTCCAAACCTCCAAACAGCTACCAAAATACCATAAAATCTTATTTAACATACTAGAATCCTAAATAAACTCAACTAACTAAACAAAACATGAAATTAAACTAGTTTTACCAATATGTACAAAAAGGAAAAAAAGGGAAAAATGTTACCATGGTGGGGTGTTTCCCACCTAGCACTTTTGTTTATTGTCCTCAAGATGGACTTATGGGGAGCTCTTCATCAAGGTGACTTGTGCTTGAATCCATCCTTGAACATCCACCAATACTTGGACTTCCAATAAGCTCTATCATTCAAGATTGATATCTGATAAACCACTATTTTATGATTTATCTTGTGCTCAATTGAGTGTTTTTATCAATTCTTCACCCACTTATTCATAAGATTTGCATGGTTTTACAATTCCTTCCTTATTCTATGATATATGTGAAAACATGTTTCCTATGCCTTAAAAATATTAATTTTAATTATCCTTTATTACCATTCGATGCCGTGATCTGTGTGTTGAGTAATTTCAGGCTTCACAGGGCAGGAATGACTTAGAAGACAGAAAGGAAACACACAAAAATGGAAGGAACGCACAAAATGGAGTTTTGAAGAAAATGGCAGCGACGCACACGCATGGATGACGCGGACGCGTGCCTAGCGCAAAACACAAGCGACGCGTACGCGTGACAAGGAAAATCTCCAAATGACGCGCACGCGTGACCCACGCGCACGCGTGACGGACGCCACGTGCAGAAAATTACAAAAGTCGCCCCCAGCGATTTTTGGGCCCTTTTTCGGCCCAAATCTAAGCCCAGAAACACAGAATAGAGGCTGGAGAATGAAGGAATCAAGTGAACAGAATCCATTATTCACAATTTTAGGTTTTAGATGTAGTTTTCTAGAGAGAGAGGTTATATCCTCTCTCTTAGGTTTTAGGATTAGGATTTCTCTTAAAGTATGGTTATTTCTTCAATCCAGGTTCAATGTTCCTTTAATTTAATTTCTCTTCTACTTTTAATTATTCTATTACTTTAGTTGATTACTTGATGTTGCCAAATTAGTTTATGGATTCCTATGTTTAATTTGATTTGATTTTTCATTTAATATAAATTGAGGTATTTCAGATTTAAGATTGTTTCCCTCTATTTATGATATAAATAATTTGGATTTTTCCCTTTTGGCTTAGGATAAGTAATTGGTGACACTTGAGTTGTCAAACTCAGTGGTTGATTGAAAATTGGAACTTGCTGATTGATTTAGATCCCTCTAAAGCTAGTCTTTCCATAGGAGTTGACTAGGACTTGAGAAATCAAGTTGATTAGTCCACTTGACTTTCCTTTATTTAGTAAGGGTTAACTAAGTGGGAGCACTAAACAATTTTCATCACACCTGATAAGGATAACTAGGATGGGATTTCCAGTTCTCTTACCTTGCCAAGAGTTTTTCTAATTGTTAATTTATTTTTCCTGCCATTTAAATTACTTGTTCCCCATTTCAAAAACCCAACGATACTTTTCCATAACCAATAATATATTATACTACCCTGCAATTCCTTGAGAGACGACCCGAGGTTTGAATACTTCAGTTATTTATTTTTATTGGGTTTGCTTTAGTGAGAAACAAGTTTTTGTACGAAAGGATTCTTTGTTGGTTTAGAAGCTATACTTACAACGTGATTATTTTTATGAAATTCTTTACCGGCAGAAGTCCTCTCGTTTAAAATGGCGTCGTTGCCGGGGAATTGCAATTGTGTGCCTTATTATTGGTTATTGTAGATATTTTATTTTGCTTGTTTATTTGTTTCTATTTTTGTTTTTAAATTTTATTAAATACTATGAGTTCTCACCCCTCTGGCTTTAAGTTTGGTTCCAATGTTGTTATAAGGAATGGAAGCTATAACAGGAACATGCATCAAGGTCGAAACAATCAAAGAGGGAAGGAGCCACGAGGATCTGATCAACCCTTTCGGCAACAACACTTTCCAAAGTACCAGGGACAACGACCATTCCACGATGCACGCCCAGACAATAGCTACGGTGGACCCCTTTGTGACAACCCACCTCCACCAGTTTACTATAGTCAAGAGCCATTCCGAGGTGCGTACCAAGATGATAGATATGCTGGACCCCCCTTGTAGTTACCAACAAGCCCCATCATATGCCTATGAACCACCTACTCAACATAGCTTCGAACCACCATACTCACAAGCCACTCACAACCATTCACCTCCATATGACCATTACCTTCATCCACCCCAATTCCAATCCGATTACTCCCAAGAACCCCCACTTCCATATGCACCATATTCATGTCCATCGAACCAAGAATCACAGGATCGTCTCAAGGACACAATAAACTAATTTCATGCAACCCTTCATCAATTGGAGCAAGCGATAAATCGATTAGCCCACAGTACAAAGGAGACACTAGAAGCTCTGGTGGACAGTAAGGAGCATGACTTTGTACTGAAACAAGTAGAGGAAGCTGGAATTATCGAAGAAGAAGAATTGGTTGAAGACTTAGGAGACGCTGAACCTCCATGAAAATCAGGAATTGTAGAGAATCTCGTCGAGAAATTTGCAACCGATGCTAAGGAGGATAGTGCACAACCCCCAAAGCATGTACCTTATGAAGAAATGGATGGAATAGATCGAGACGCAAGTTTCCTTGGTAGTGATGATCATAAACCAAGCTCTCCTAATGATGACCTTGCAGTCACAATTGAACTCTTTGAGCTAGAAGATTCTTCCCCAAGTGAATATGAGGATGATGTAGAGGTAGACTTTTCTCAACCTCCAACTTATGACTTGAGTGATGAGGAAGAAATTGAAGACTTTGATCAAGACATGGTCGCAGTTGAAGAGGTTTGTCAGGAATTGGAAGAATTCACAGAGGAGTAAAAGGAAGTGGAGCTTGAAGAGCCACTGGAAACACCTCTCCCACGGCCATTACCACCCAATACAAACTTTAAGTGGGTAAAATCCTTAGCCTTCATCTTTACTTTCCCACTTGAATATGGCCTGCTTGAAACAGATGGCCAGCTTAGCACTCTTTACGACTTTAAGAGTAAGAGGGAGATGGTTAGTAATAGAAGTTGGTATCCAAGGTTCAATACGGTTCCACGCTCCAAATAGAAGTACAAGGATTGGTATAGAGCTCAATTGACTGGATTTCGGAAGAAGTTCGGGTATATCAGTGAAAATCCAGGTTGCGTACCGCCCGGCTGGAAAGATGAAGATTAAGACAAAGATGGGTACAAAAGCAAGGATTGGGATCCTGGGATTCATTCTGATAATCAACACCCGTGGAGCCTGAAAACCTGCTTTAACTTGCTCAAAGGCTTTACGTGCCTAGTTTGGGACCCCGGAGGCTATTGGAATTGCAAACGTTGGTGGAGATTTCTGGATGAGTTCAAGCACAAGCCACCATAACAAGGAGCTCAACAAAAGTCCAACATAAGGACTTTAACTAAAAGTGCTAGGTGGGAGACAACCCACCATGGTATGATTGAAGAACTGCAGATTGACGGTTTAGAATTCAGAATAAATTCCCGTTGCAAGTATAGTTTCTAAACCGAGCAATTGACCTTTCTTACAAAAGTTTTGGTTGTCACAAGTAACAAACCCCTAAATAAATTGATAACTGAAGTATTTAAACCTCGGGTCGTCTTCTCAAGAAACTGCAGGGAGGTGTTCTTATTATTGGTTATGAGTTTTGTGAAATAGGGGTTTTGAAAGGTAAGGAACAAGTAATTTAAATGACAAATAAAATAAATAAATAACTATAAAATAAACTCTTGGCAAGGTATGAAAATTTGGAAGTCCTATCCTAGTTACTCCTATGAGAATGGAAGTTAATCCCACTTAGTTAACCCTTATGAAAGCAAGGGAAATTCAAGTGAACTAATTAGTTAGATTCCCAAGTCCTAGCCAACTCCTAAGGAAAGACTAGAGTTAGTAGAATACCAGTCAATTTAGCCGACATAACAACCAATCACGGATAGTTGATAACTCAAGAGCTTCCAGTTAATCAATTAAAGCTAATAATATAAAAAGCTAAATGAGAATCATAAATCTGAAATACCTCAAATTATTAATTAAGAAAATCAATCTAAACATAAAGAGTTCATAAGCCAATTTGGCTAAAAAGAGAATCAACAAGAAAAATAGAATAAACTAGTAAGCTAGAACAAATAAAAGTAGAATAGAAGTTAAATTAAAGGAACATTGAACCTATGATGAAGAAGAAATAATCCTAAATCCTAAAACTAAATCCTAAGAGAGAGGAGAGAGCCTCTCTCTCTAAAAACTACATCTAAACTATGAAAAGTGAATTATTGAAGACATGTTAATGAATGGATGCATTCCCCCACTTTATAACCTCTAATCTGTGTTTTTTGGGCTAAAAATTGGGTCAGAAACAGCCCAGAAATCGCCCTCAATGATTTCTGTTACGTTCAGGTCGCGGCAAAGTGACGCGGAGGCGTCATCCATGCGTTTGCGTGATTGCATTTTTGCCAGGTCACGCGTCCGCGTGATCCACGCATTCGCGTCGCTTGGTGTCGAGGAAGCTATGGAAAATTATATATCGTTGCGAAGCCCCGGACGTTTGCTTTCTAACGCAACTAGAACCATCTCATTTGAACCTCTGTAGCTCAAGTTATGACCGTTTGAGTGCTAAGACGTCAGGCTGGACAGCTTAGCAATTTCTTCAATTTCTTGTATTCCTTCGACTTTTGCATGCTTCCTTTCCATCCTCTCAGCCATTCCTGCCCTGTAATCTCTGGAAACACTTAACACACATATCAAGGAATCTAATGGTAATAAGATAGGATTAATATTAGCAATTTAAAGTCCCAGGAAGCATGTTTTCAATCATAGCATAAAATCAGGAAGGAAAAAGTAAAACCATGCAAATAGTATGAATAAGTGGGTAAAGAGTTGATAAAATCCACTCAATTGAGCACAAGATAAACCATAAAATAGTGATTTATCAACCTCTCCACACTTAAACATTAGCATGTCCTCATGCTAAGCTCAAGAGAATCTATAAAGGAGTGAAGAGGAATGGTAAAATGTATGAAATGCAACCTATCTATGTGAAAGCAACTACATGCAGAATATTTCTACCTACTTGGTTAAAAGTAAATAAATCTTCCAAGAATAAACATGAACTGGATTTCACTAATTCAAATCATAAAAATGAAGTATAAATAGGCTTGTAAAAGAAAATAGCTCATGAAAGCCGGGAACAAAGAATCGAGCATCGAACCCTCACCGGAAGTGTATACACTCTAATCACTCATGTGTTTAAGGTTTCGATTCTCTCAATTCTCTACTAACCTTACTTTCTAAGGCTTGCTCTTCATCTAACAATCAACAAAAATTTAATGCACAGATACACATATCAAGAGGTCTTTTAAGGGTTGTAATGGGGTTAGGGTCAAGGTAGGATTGTATTTAGCCAAGTGGACTAAAATCTGAATCCTTAATTAACTTAAACTTTCCACCTAACTTAGACAATCCATGTAATCATAATACAACATCTAACTATCCATTAACCATGTTTTTCACATATTCATGCATTCTAATTTCAAGTACAGTACATATGCATTGCTTTCACCACTTACTTTGGGGCATTTTGTCCTTTTTTTGCTTAATTGTAATTTTTTTCTTTTTTTATTTTTTTATTTTATATATATATATTTTTTTTCTTTTCTTTTATTTTTCTCAATGCATATGATTAAATTATTGGATGCATGAATCATGTCCTAAACATTTTTTTTCACATTTTCAGAAAATTCTAACATACTCAATTCTCAAACCAAATGTTTCCAAATTCAACTTTCCCCATACTTAATTCATGAGCACTCTCACTAGTCTAAGCTAACCAAGGATTCAAATTAAGGACATTATTGTTTTCCGCTTAGAGTTAATGATGTGCTAAAGTAAAGAACAAAGGGGTAAAATAGGGTCAAAATTGGTTTGCAAAGAATAATGAAAAGGGTAAGGCCATATGGGTATGTAAGCTCAGTGAAATAAAGGCCTCAATCATGTAAGTGTATGCATACATAAAACCATGGAAATATAGAATTAAGCAAGACAAAGATCACAATTTTAGAGAGAAAAACACACACCAAAAATAAAATATTGGTTGGTAAAATGCAACCAATTCAAATAAGCTCAAAAATCTCACAGGTTTTAAGTGTTCGAGCTCTAAACCATGTTCTAGTATAATATTTCTTCAAATAAGTGTAACATTAAATTTTATTCAAATTAGTGAAATGCTCTAAAAGTTTTTTTTTTTGAAAAAGAAACTATTTCTTCAACCAAGTGGTAAAATATGCACAAAATCAAACAAATATGCAATCAAACATGTAAATGCAACAACTAACAAGGAAAATAAACCATTGGTGTTGAGATAGAAGAGTAACTAACCCATGAAGATCGGTATCGACCTCCCCACACTTAAAGATTGCACCGTCCTCGGTGTATGCTAAGATGTACAAGTGGACGGGCTGCTCCAACTGATGTTTTTCTCTATAGATTGTGCAGATTGACTTGCCTGTCTCCCCAGTTAGAAGCTTTCCCTTTTCCTCCTTCGGTGGCCATCTTGAAAGAAGAGAAAAAGAAGGAAAGTAACCCAGAAATAAAGATAAGAACATAAAGAAAATATGGGTGTTAATGCCAAATAGTAAAGGTCTCAATTACATGGTAGCTACAACATGCAAGTGAGAAAATAGTGGAAGCAAATGGCATATCAGTGGTGCAAAAGTTGCAACAAATGGGGGAAAAGTGTGGGTAATGAAAGACAATATAAATTCATGTCAATGCAAAAGGAATACCAGTATTATAAAAATTAGCAGTGACATATAATTGATAATACCCAATCAGAATAAAACAAGTCATGAAGCACCAGAATAATTCAATAAAAGATGTAACAGTTGAATAAGAAAATTTAACATCAATGGAAAAATAATGAATTTAGAAAACAAAATATGCACTAAATTAAAATGTAATGAATGAAAGTATGAAAATAAATTAAAATAAAATAAAATGAAGGATAAGAGGAATGAGAAGGGAAAGAAGGGAAGAAGAAGTAAGTAAGAAAGGAGGGAGGAAAAATTAGGATTGAGGAAGAAAAGATAAGATTTTTGGCGCTGATTTGGATAAGCTGTGCGGCGGAGGCGACGCGGACGCGTGGGTCACGCGATCGCGTGGCCTGATTTGTGCGATTCGCGCGAGTGTAGCCTCGCGTTCGCGCAACTCTCTGTTTGAAACTCTTTTTGCCAAATTTTTGGGTGACGCGGTCGCGTGGTTGACGCGATCGCATGGATGGCCATATTTTGAAAATGACGCGGACGCATAGGGGCACGCGTTCGCGTGGGAGGGCTTGTGCTTCTAGCACGGTTCCAGCCCAACTTACTGCCTTACACCCTTTTACGTTGATTTCACAGGGCCACGCATTCGCGTGGGTGACGCGGACGCATGGGAGGCATTTTTCCCACATGACACGGATGCGTCAGTGACGCGGTCACATGGATCAATTTGTGCCAAAGGCACGCCTCCAGCCACGCTCTCGTGTGACTCTCTGTTCACTTTTCTTTTCTTCCTAATGCACTTGTGACGCGGACGCGTCAGCGATGCTTACGCGTCGCGTGCATTTTTTTTAATGCAGCATGCAGAATGCAATGCTAATATGAATGTTATGTAAAACTTCAGGTTCAATACAATAAAATAAAATAAAACTCGAAAACAAATAAAACTAAATAGAAAATGAAAAAGGAACGATCATACCATGGTGGGTTGTCTCCCACCTAGCACTTTTAGTTAAAGTCCTTAAGTTGGACACTTGGTGAGCTCCCTGTTATGGTGGCTTGTGCTTGAACTCATCCAGGAATCTCCACCAATGTTTGTACTTCTAGTAACCTCCAGGGTCCCAAACTAGGCGTATAAAGCCTTCAAGCAAGTCAAAGCAAGTGACAAGGCCTCAAGAGTGTTGATGGTTGGAATGAATTCCGAGGTCCCAAACCTTGTTTTTGCACCCGTCTTCTATTTGATCATCATGATTCCATCCGGGTGGTTCAGCCTTAGAATTCTCACTGAAGTATCCAGACAACTTCCCAGACTATTCAATTGAGCTCTGCACCAACCTTTGCATTTAAACTTAAAGCTTCCAACCATAATGAACCTTGCAGGGCAATTCTTACCACTGACTATCTTCCTCTTACTCTTTATGCCACAAAGAGCTCTAAGTTGACCATCCGTCTCCAGTAGCCCATATTCAAGTGGAATTAGAAAGCTAAGGGATATGAATTTTACCCACTTGAATGTTGTGAAGGATGATGGCAACTTAGGGGAGGTATTTCTAACGAATTTGCAAGCTCCACTCCCTTGTGCTCTTCTCTGACAACTTCCACCTCTTTGCAAGTTTCTTCAATATCAACCTCTTCCTCTTGGTAGTTTTCTTCTAATTCAATCTCTTCTTCATTGCTCACCAAGGGCATGGGAGGTTGTGCCTCTTTTTCTTGAATCTCCATCTCTTGATCAACCTCTTCCAAGTCTTCAACTATGATATGCCTTGGAGGTTGTACACCCTCCTCAGCATCAATTTCAATCGCCTTGGAAGGAGGTTTTATAACCTGACTTTCCCATGGAGGTTCAGCATCTCCTAAGTCTACAACTATTTCTTCCTCTGCAACTATTATGGCTTCCTCCGCTTATTCCAGTACAGAGCCATGTTCCTCATTGTCCACCGAAGTTTCTAGTGTCTCCTTCATGCTTTACTCTTCTTTTGATTCTCCACATGTAGCCATGGGAGTTCTTTGAGTGCTCAGATGTCGGGAAGCTATTATATTTACTATCTCGGTTAAGGCAGTCGTGAGTTCCAGTATACTCCTTTGCATCTTCGCTTCCCCTTGAAGAAGAACACGAAGTTTGTCATCCATTGGAGGTTGGGGTGGATATGAGGGTTCATTGGTTAGGAGAAAGGGTTCATAATAGAAAGGTGGTTCTTCTTGATAAGGATATGGAGATAGTGAATATTGAGGTGGTGGTTCTGGGTGTGGTTCATATGGTGGTTGGTGTGGTGGATACAGGTTAGGATTATATGGTGGTGTTTGGTGGTAAGGGGCTTGTGAGTATGGTGGTACAAAGTTGTGTTGAGGAGATGGTTCATAAGCATATGGCGGGGCTTGTTGGTAACTACAAGGGGGTCCACCATAGTCATCATTTTGGTATGCATCACAGAATGGTTGTTGGTTATAGTGCGTTAGAGGAGGTTGTTGCCAAGAGGGTTGATCAAATCCTTGTGGCTCCTCCCATCTTTGATTCTTCCAACCTTGATGTCTATTTTCATTATAGTTTCCTCTTCCTGCAACATAA
This sequence comes from Arachis ipaensis, assembly GCF_059453495.1. NCBI lineage: Eukaryota > Viridiplantae > Streptophyta > Magnoliopsida > Fabales > Fabaceae > Arachis > Arachis ipaensis. The sequence goes on from NC_142436.1 coordinate 77,217,686, forward strand.
TTGTAACCAGACTCATAGCCAAAGAGGTGAGAGTTCATAGTAGCAAATAAAATTAAAAACGAAAATAAAAACAAATTGAAATTAAAAGGTTATTGAAATTTAAATTTTGAAAATTAAATTTTAAATTTTAAATTTTGAAATTTGAAATTTGAAATTTGAATTTTGAAATTTGAATTTTGAAAAAGTCAACAATATAAGATAAAAATTTAAAAAAGATTTAAATTTTGAAAAGGTTTGATTTTTAAAATTTTTGAATTTAAAATTTAAAATTTGGATTTTGAATTTTCGGAATTTAAATATTGAAATTTGAAATTTGATTTTTGAAATAAGATAAGATAAGATTTTGAAAAAAGATATGATTTTTTTGAAAAAAAGATTTGAATTTTAAATTTTTAAATTTGAATTTTGAAAATTGAAATTTGAAATTTTGAAATTTTGAATTTAATTTTTTTTTTAATTTGAATTTTGAAAATCGAAATTTGAAATTTGAAATTTGAGTTTGAAATTTTGAATTTTTGAATTTTAATGAGAAAAGAGAAAAACAATAAAATGACACCAAACTTAAAATTTTTAGATCAGAACGAAGAAAACAACTAAGAACAACTTGAAGGTCAAGATGAACACGAAGAACAACTTGAAGATCAAGATGAACACCAAGAAAAAATTTTTTGAAAAATTTTTAATAACTAAATAAAAACCAATAACCTCTTAATTTACGAAAAAGCAAAAATAAAAACAAAAATAAAAACAAATAAACAGGTAAAAAGCAAATATTTACAATAACCAATAATAAGGCACACGTTTGCAATTCCCCGGCAACGGCGCCATTTTGACGATGGGATTTTTCTATCGGTAAAGAAATATAAAAATATGATTGCGTTGTAGATATAGCTTCTAAACCAACAGAAAATCCTTTCGTACAAACGTTTTGGTTGTCACAAGTAACAAACCCCTAAATAAATTGATAACCGAAGTATTTAAACCTCAGGTCGTCTTCTCAAGGAACTGCAGGGAGGTGTTCTTATTATTGGTTATGAGTTTTGTGAAATGGGGGTTTTGAAAGGTAAGGAACAAGTAATTTAAATGACAAATAAAATAAATAAATAACTGTAAAATAAACTCTTGGCAAGGTATGAAAATTCGAAAGTCCTATCCTAGTTACTCCTATGAGAATGGAAGTTAATCCCACTTAGTTAACCCTTATGAAAGCAAGGGAAAGTCAAGTGAACTAATTAGTTAGATTCCCAAGTCCTAGCCAACTCCGAAGGAAAGACTAGAGTTAGTAGAATACCAGTCAATTTAGCCGACATAACAACCAATCACGGATAGTTGATAACTCAAGAGCTTCCAGTTAATCAATTAAAGCCAATAATATAAAAAGCTAAATAAGAATCATAAATCTGAAATACCTCAAATTATTAATTAAGAAAATCAATCTAAACATAAAGAGTTCATAAGCCAATTTGGCTAAAAAGAGAATCAACAAGAAAAATAGAATAAACTAGTAAGCTAGAACAAATAAAAGTAGAATAAAAGTTAAATTAAAGGAACATTGAACCTGTGATGAAGAAATAATCCTAAATCCTAAAACTAAATCCTAAGAGAGAGGAGAGAGCCTCTCTCTCTAAAAACTACATCTAAACTATGAAAAGTGAATTATTGAAGACATGTTAATGAATGGATGCATTCCCCCACTTTATAGCCTCTAATATGTGTTTTCTGGGCTGAAAACTGGGTCAGAAATAGCCCAGAAATCGCCTAGCGATTTCTGTTACGTTCAGGTCGCGGCAAAGTGACGCGGAGGCGTCGTCCACGCGTTTGCGTCACCTGGCGTCGGGGCAGCTATTGCAAATTATATATCGTTGCGAAGCCCCGGATGTTAGCTTTCCAACGCAACTAAAACCATCTCATTTGGACCTTTGTAGCTCAAGTTATGATCGTTTGAGTGCGAAGAGGTCAGGCTGGACAGCTTAGCAATTTCTTTAATTTCTTGTATTCTTTCCACTTTTGCGTGCTTCATTTCCATCCTCTGAGCCATTCTTGTCCTGTAATCTCTGGAAACACTTAACACACATATCAAGGCATCTAATGGTAATAAGATAGGATTAATATTAGCAATTTAAAGGCCCAGGAAGCATGTTTTTAATCATAGCACAAAATCAGGAAGGAAAAAGTAAAACCATGCAAATAGTATGAATAAGTGGGTATAGAGTTGATGAAATCCACTCAATTGAGAACAAGATAAACCATAAAATAGTGGTTTATCAATGATCGTTCCTTTTTTAATTTTAATTCTATTGAGTTATTGTTTGTTTTTAGTTTCATTTTATTTTATTTTATTTTATTCTCCCTGGAATCATTCATAACATCCGCATTAGCATTTGCATTCTGCATATACTCTAAAAAAAAAAAAAAATCACACCACACGTGTGCATGGGCCACGCGTGGGCGTCGATCTCAAATCGACGTCTCCATCCAACGCCCAGAAAGTTGGGCTGGAATCGTGCGGCTGGTATGCGTTAGGCATAAATTGGGCCACGCGTACGCGTCAACGACACGTACGCGTCATTTTCACTTACACACACCACGCGTGGGCGTAGGCGACGCTTACGTGTCGCGTGAAAATTTTTGCCCCCTTAATTGAAACAGAGAGTTGCGCCAAAACGACGCTGGATTTATGCGTTTAGCACAATCCTAGTCGACGCGTACACGTGCCTCACGCGTACGCATCATTTTCACTATCCCTCATTCACGCGTTCACGTCAATGACGCTTCCGCGTCGCTGCACTTCCGCCTCATCCATGCTTTCGCGTGATCCACGCGTCCGCGTGGATTTGAATTTACTTACCCCCTCGACGCGGAAACCCTAACCCCAGTGTTGCCCCTTTTTCCCCCCAACCCCTCAGCGCTTCCTCTCTCTCCTCCAACCTTCCACCCACCACCAGCCACCACCGTCGCCGACCAAGTCCACCGCGCCACCCTCGCCGCACCGCCCTTACCCCCCTCTTTCTCCCCTTCTCTTATTTTTCTTATCCCTACCCCCTGCCTCCACCGCGGCCGAACCAGACCCCCTGCCACCACCGCAGGCACCCAGCGCCGTCGTGCCGCCCACCAGCGCCACCACACCACCACCCTCTCTCTGCGTTCAATTTCTGTCACTACGCACACCAGGTTCCACTGCACTCCGATTCCTTTCTAGTTCCAGTTAGTTAGTTTGCATATTTTTCAAATTCTGTTCAAATTAGGATAGCAAGAGATGCATGTTCGTAATGGATTTTAGGTGGTTAGGTAGCTAGGATGTGGTTAGTGGATTTAGGCCTGATAATTGTGCCGTTCTTGCTTTTTGCTTTATCTGTTTCGCAATTCTGAAATTGCTGTGCTGTTGATTTTGCTATTCACTGCTGTTCCATTCCTGTTCAATACTACTTTGTTTCAGCAGATCTTAATTGAGTGTTGCCAATGCCTATATAACTGCACATACATTAGCATTCTTGTTGACATTTGCTTTATCCTCATTAATTCGTTAAGCCAAATACATTGCATCCATATCCTATATTCTTGCTTGCTTTCTGAATTTGCTAAAGCCAGGTTGATTACATATACCTAATTACTGCTGTTTAGGCTTAGCTAAATCATTTATTGCTGTTTTGGATTAGCTAAACTTGCTTATTGCCTACACTTGCTATTTTTGGTCTTACCTGTTCTAGGATTCATATAAGCTGCTAATATTGCTTAAACAGTAATGCTACTTGCATTATTAAGCTATTTGATTTTCCGGGAACGTCCAATTTATAGCCGAAATGCTGCCCAATTTTTTTCCACAAATTGTTTCACTCAATTCCCATTTATAAATTGGCTTTGGTACTTTTAAACTCTACACTAATTGGTTTCAACCAAGCCATTTAATGGATGAATGGGCTAGAATTCCTACTTCTTCTGGTTCCCTTATTAGTTAAATCGCTTTATTGATGATTTTGTTCATTTTTGCACTTCTTTTATTTTCATGTTTATCATCAATAATCCGCAATATCTACTAGAATGTGAGTTGCTTGTTCTTTACGTTTATGCAATTTTTGTTCATTAGAAACTACAATACCGTGCCACTCACTTTAACTTCACTTTTTAACTCTTAACTGCATTAACTTTCTAACTTCTCTCTTAATTTTCACCTAACTACTTTCAACCCATTTCATGGCACGATTACTGTTGTTCCTGATAAACAAGCATTCCGCATATCATAGATCTTGGATTGTGATTTTTATTTTAATTCTTTGATTTTTAGCTGGCATACAGTCCAAAATTCTACATCTATCTAACTCACTTCATGCTTATATTGTTATTCTATTCCTCTTTTGCCTAGCTATGCTTATATTGCTCAAATACTATTTGCTTACCTGTTTTCCTGCTTTAATTTAATAAACTGTATCCTGGAACCTCTGCTTTTCAAGATGTCTAACCCAAAAGGCAAAGGAAAAGCCAAAACAGGAACATGCAAAAGAAAAAGCGGAGAATCCTCGACCACTATCCTGGATATACTGCATGATGATTCCTGGCGGGAGAAGAATTTTACTCCGCAGGAAAAAGTTGATCAATTAGTGCCTGCAACCGACCCAGTCAAGTTTGTAAACTGATACTGTGAACTGAAGTATCCAGTCTTTGCAACTTCAAGGAACCTATATCTAGAAAAGACCCTCCGAATTCCAGCCAAATTACAATAGTACGCTACAGAACAAATCAAACAGAGAGGCTGGTTCTTTCTGGAGAGGAACTTGACTGAGGTCAATGCATCTTGGGTCAGAAAATTTTACTGCAACTATTTTAAAACAACCCTGGATGCAGTGCAGCTCAGAGGCAAACAGATTCTAGTTACTAAGGAGGCGATTGAAGACATCCTCCATTTCATGCTTAAATCCGATCAGCCAGATGGTTATCAGCAGGATGAGGAAGATATGAGATTTATGAGGTTTGATTGGGAAGCAGTGAAGTGCACCATATCTATTGATCCTGCTGTCCCCTGGGTTATGGGTAAGTCAACAGTGACCCCAAAAGGGATCAAAATCATCTACCTCAACGATGAGGCTTCACGAGACTGAGGTGCCAGCTGCCATGATTTCTCTTATCTGGTGCATGATAGAAGGCAAGGACCTGTACCTTCCCTGATTTATTCGGTACTCCATGTCCAGGGTTCATGTCCGAGGCACTCTGCCCTTCCCCTATTTGATTACTCAGATGGGCCGCCGAGCTGAGGTACCTTAGGAGCTTGCGGATGAGAAGCCACCAGTCGCTGACTGCAAGAAGATCATCCCACATGGCAGAAAGTTTATGGCTCTGGGTTACAGACCGCCCTTTCTCACTGCCTCCGCTGATGCAGCCACATCTTTTGATGCTCCTTCAGCACCTGCCGCACCAGCCACCACCACAGCACCTTCACCTGCTTCCGAGCCCATTTACAACTTAGTTTACCGCCTCTTTCAGCGGTTAGACCAGATGGAGCGCCGCAACAAACGGCGATATGAGAGGTTTAAGCGTCGCAGCAAGCGACGCTATGAGCATTTGAAGTTGATGATCCGGTCAGGCCACGATGACATCCCTTCCGATCCTGACACACCATCAGAGCCATCTGAGGAGGAGGCGGATGACCAGGTGGAGGATGCACGAGCAGAGGCTGCGCAGGCAGGACCCGAGCAGGCTGCGTGGTGCACGAAATTGTGATCTCAACGGCGCCAAAAACTTGGTACGCACGTTCATAATCTCAATTCTTTTTGTCACAACTCTGCACAACTAACCAGCAAGTGCACTGGGTTATCCAAGTAATAAACCTTACGTGAGTAAGGGTCGATCCCACGGAGATTGTCAGCTTGAAGAAAGCTATGGTCATCTTGTAAATCTCAGTCAGGCAGATTCAATTGGTTATGGGATTTTGATAATTAAAATATAAATAACGGAAAATAAAGATAGAAATACTTATGTAATTCATTGGTGAGAATTTCAGATAAGCGTATGGAGATGCTTTGCTCCTTCTGAATCTCTGCTTTCCTACTGTCTTCATTCAATCATTCATACTCCTTTCCATGGCAAGCTGTATGTTGGGCATCACCATTGTCAATGGTTACTTCCCGTCCTCTCAGTAAAAATGGTCCAAATGCGCTGTCACCGCACGGCTAATCATCTGTCAGTTCTCGATCATGTTGGAATAGGATCCAGTGATCCTTTTGCGTCTGTCACTACGCCCAACACTCGCGAGTTTGAAGCTCGTCACAGTCATCCCTTCCCAGATCCTACTCGGAATACCACAGACAAGGTTTAGACTTTCTGGATCTCAGGAATGGCCACCAATAATTCTAACTTATACCACGAAGACTCCGATCTTTCAGAATGGAGGCTAAGGGATAAACGCTCAATCCAAGGTAGAACGGAAGTGGTTTTCAGGCACGCGTTCATAGGTTGAGAATAGTGATGAGTGTCACGGATCATCATATTCATCATGGTTGAAGTGCAAGCGAATATCTTAGAATAGGAATAAGCTTGAATTGAATAGAAAAACAATAGTACTTTGGATTAATTCATGAGGAACAGCAGAGCTCCACATCTTAATCTATGGTGTGTAGAAACTCTACCGTTTAAAATACATAAGTGATGAAGGTCCAGGCATGGCTGAATGGCCAGCCCCCTAAACGTGATCTCTGAACATAAAAATTATTCAAAGACTAACCAGAGATATAAAATAAATCACTAAAAGTAGTTTTTATACTAAACTAGTAGCTAGGGTTACATAAGATAAGTAAATGATGTAGAAATCCACTTTCGGGCCCACTTGGTGTGTGCTTGGGCTGAGCATTGAGCTTTCATGTGTAGAGACTCTTTTTGGAGTTAAACGCCAGGTTGTAACCTGTTTCTGGCATTTAACTCTGATTTCCACCCTGTTTCTGGCATTTAACTCCAGAATAGGGCAGGAAGTTGGCGTATGAACGCCAGTTTGCATCATCAAAACTCGGGCAAAGTATGAACTATTATATATTGCTGGAAAGCCCTGGATGTCTACTTTTCAATGCAATTGAGAGCGAGCCAATTGGGCGTCTGTAGCTCCAGAAAATCTATTTCGAGTGCAGCGAGGTCAGAATCTAATAGCATTTGCAGTCCTTCTTCAGCCTCTGAATTAGATTTTGCTCAGGTCCCTCAATTTCAGCTAGAAAATACCTGAAATCATAGAAACACACACAAACTCATAGTAAAGTTCAGAAATGTGATTTTTATTTAAAAACTAATAAAAACATAGTAAAAACTAACTAAATTATACTAAAAACTACCTAAAAACAATGCCAAAAAGCGTATAAATTATCCGCTCATCACAATACCAAACTTAAATTGTTGCTTGTCCCCAAGCAACTGAAAATCAAATAGGATAAAAAGAAGAAAATATACTATAAATTCCAAAATATCAATGAAACTTAGCTCCAATTTAGATGAGTGGGGCTAGTAGCTTTTTGCCTTTGAACAGTTTTGGCATCTCACTTTATTCTTTGAAGTTTAGAATGATTGGCATCTATAAGAACTTAGAATTCAGATAGTGTTATTGATTCTCCTAGTTCAGTATGTTGATTCTTGAATACAGCTACTTTATGAGTCTTGGCTGTGACCCTAAGCACTTTGTTTTCCAGTATTACCACCGGATACATAAATGCCACAGACACATAACTGGGTGAACCTTTTCAGATTGTGACTCAGCTTTGCTAAAGTCCCCAATTAGAGGTGTCCAGGGTTCTTAAGCACACTCTTTTTTTGCTTTGGACCTCGACTTTAACTGCTCAGTCTTAAGCTTTTCACTTGACACCTTCATGCCACAAGCACATGGTTAGGGACAGCTTGGTTTAGCTGATTAGGCCAGGATTTTATTCCTTTGAGCCCTCCTATCCATTGATGCTCAAAGCCTTGGATCCTTTTTACCCTTGCCTTTTGTTTTAAAGGGTTATTGGCTTTTTGCTCTTGCCTTTTGGTTTAAAGAGCTATTGGCTTTTTCTGCTTGCTTTTTCTTTTTTCTTTCTCTCTCTTTTTTTTCGCCCTTTTTTCTGCAAGCTTTTGTATTCACTGCTTTTTCTTGCTTCAAGAATCAATTTTATGATTTTTCAGATATTCAATAATATTTCTCCTTTTCATCATTCTTTCAAGAGCCAACAAATTTAACATTCATAAACAACAAATTCAAAAAAATATGCACTGTTCAAGTATTCATTCAGAAAATGAAAAGTGTTGCCACCACATCAAAATAATTAAACTAAGCTCAAGGATGAATTCAAAATCATGTACTTCTTGTTCTTTTATTTTTAGATCATTTTTCATTTAAGAAAGTTAATGGATTCATAGGACATTCATAGCTTTAAGGCATAGACACTAGACACTAATGATCATGTAATAAGGCACAAACATAAATAAAAATAAAGCATAGTAAATGAAAAAAATAGAAAAATAAAGAACAAGGAAATTAAAGAACAGGTCCACCTTAGTGATGGCGACTAGTTCTTTGGATTCGGGTTCATACTTTGATCATGGTTCCTAGTGATCCATGCGTTTGCATATAACTCTTGAACCATTAAGATTCTGACTTGTTGAATAGGATTAGAGAGAATTTCCCGTCCTCTTCTTTTAGTCTCATGTCAGATCTCCGGATATTCGCCCTTTTTGAGCTTAAAAAGGGCCTCAGGGATCACCTTTTTCTTAACCACAACTTCATAGAAGTGGTCTTGATGGACCTTTGAGATGAATCTCTCCATATCCCATGACTCAGAGGTGGAAGCAATTGCCTTCTCTTTCCTTTTTCTTGAGGTTTCTCTGGCCTTAGATGCCATTAATGGTTATGGAAAAACAAAAAGCAACGCTTTTACCACACCAAACTTAAAATGTTTGCTCGTCCTCGAGCAAAAGAAGAAAGAAAATAGTAGAAGAAGAAGAAAATGGAGGAGATGGAGGGGAAGAGTGTATTCGGCCAAGGGGGGAAGAAGTGTTTGTAATGTGTGAAAATGAGGTAGTGTTGAGGGGTTTATATAGGGGTGGGGGAAGGGTTAGGTTTCGTGTATTAGGGTTGGGTTTAGGAGGGAAAGGATTTTGAATTTGGAGGTAGGTGGGGTTTTTTTGGGGAAGAGTAGATGGATGTGAGTGGTGAAGGGTATTTGGGGAAGAGTGTTATGAAAGGGTGTGAAGAGGAGAGAAGAAGAGATGGGGTAGGTGGGGATCCTGTGGGGTCCACAGATCCTGAGGGGTCAAGCACTTAGCATCCCTGCTCCATTTAGGGCATGCAAAACGCCCTTAGATTGCACTTCTGGCGTTAAATGCCCGTTTGCTGCTTGTTTCTGGCGTTTAACGCCAGTTTTTCTCCCATTTCTGGCATTAAACGCCAGCTTGATGATTCTTTCTGGCGTTAAACACCAGTTTGATGCTTCTTACTGGCGTTTAAACGCCAGTAAGTTCTTCCTCTAGGGTGAGCTATTTTTCATGCTATTTTTCATTCTATTTTTGATATTTCAGTTGTTTTTGTGACTTCACATGATCATCAACCTAAAGAAAACATAAAATAGCAATGGAAAATATATAGATATAATTAAATAACATTGGGTTGCCTCCCAACAAGCGCTTCTTTAATGTCAATAGCTTGACAGTGAGCTCTCATGGAGCCTCACAGATAATAAGAGCAATGTTGGGGCCTCTCAACACCAAACTTAGAGTTTGGTTGTGGCATCCCAACACCAAACTTAGAGTTTGAATGTGGGGGTTTTGTTTGACTCTGTATTGAGAGAAAGTTTTCATGCTTCCTCTCCATGGTTACAGAAAGAGAACCTTGAGTTCTGAATATAAGGTAGTCCTCATTCAACTGAAGGACTAACTCTCCTCTATCAACATTAATCACAGCTTTTGCTGTGGCTAGGAAGGGTCTGCCAAGGATGATAGATTCATCTTCATCCTTCCCAGTGTCTAGGATTATGAAATCAGCAGGGATGTAAAGGCCTTCAACATTCACTAGCACCCCTCTACTAGTCCATAAGCCTGTTTCATTGATTTATCTGCCATCTCCGGTGAGATTCTTGCAGCTTGTACCTCAAAAATTTCCAGTTTCTCCATTACAGAGAGTGGCATGAGGTTTATCCCTGACCCCAGGTCACACAGAGCCTTCTCAAAGGTCATGGTGCCTATGGTACAAGGTATGAAGAATTTTCCGGGATCCAGTTTCTTCTGAGGTAATGTCTGCCTCATTAATGCATTCAGTTCATTAGTGAACAAGGGCGGTTCATCCTCCCAAGTCTCAGTACCAAATAACTTGGCATTCAGCTTCATGATTACTCTTAGATATTTAGCAACTTGCTCTTCAGTGACGTCTTCATCCTCTTCAAAGGAAGAATATTCATCAGAGCTCATGAATGGCAGAAGGAAGTTTAATGGAATTTCTATGGTCTCTGTATGAGCCTCAAATTCCTTTGGTTCCTCAAAGGGAAATTTCTTTCTGTCCAGAGGACGTCCCATGAGGCTTTTCTCACTGGGATTCACGTCCACCTCACTCTCTTCAGGTTCGGCCATGTTGGTCATGGTTATGGCCTTGCACTCTCTCTTGGGATTTTCTTCTGTGTTGCTTGGGAGAGTACTGGGAGGAGTTTCAGTAATCTTCTTACTCAGCTGACCCACCTGTGCCTCCAAATTTCTAATGGAGGACCTTGTTTCATTCATGAAACTTAGTGTGGTCTTGGATAGATCAGAGACTATGGTTGCCAGGCCAGAATGGCTCTGTTCAAAATTCTCTGTCTGTTGTTGAGAAGATGATGGAAAAGGCTTGCTATTGCTAAACCTGTTTCTTCCACCATTATTATTGAAGCCTTGTTGAGGCTTTTGTTGATCCTTCCATGAGAAATTTGGATGATTTCTCCATGAAGGATTATAGGTATTTCCCTAGGGTTCTCCCATGTAATTCACCTTTGCCATTGCAGGGTTCTCAGGATCATAAGCTTCTTCTTCAGAAGATGCTTCTTTAGTACTATTGGATGCAGATTACAATCCCTTCAGACTCTGAGAAATCATATTGACTTGAGTCAATATTTTGTTCTGAGCCAATATGGCATTCAGAGTATCAATTTCAAGAACCCCCTTCTTCTGAGGTGTCCCATTGTTCACAGGATTCCTCTCAGAGGTATACATGAACTGGTTATTTGCAACCATTTCAATGAGTTCCTGAGCTTCTGCAGGGGTTTTTAGATGAAGAGATCCTCCTGCAGAATGGTCCAATGACATTTTTGACAACTCAGACAGACCATCATAGAATATACTTATGATGCTCCATTCTGGAAGCATGTCAGTAGGACACCTTTTGATTAGTTGCTTATATCTTTCCCAAGCTTCATAGAGGGACTCACCTTCCTTCTGTATGAAGGTTTGGATTTCCACTCTAAGCTTGCTCATCTTTTGAGGTGGAAAGAATTTGGCCAGGAAAGCACTGACCAGCTTATCCGAAGAGTTCAGGCTTTCCTTAGGTTGTGAATCCAACTATGTTCTAGCTCTGTCTGTTACAGCAAAAGAGAAAAGCATAAGCCTGTAGATATCGGGATCAACTCCATTGGTCTTGACTGTGTCACATATTTGCAAGAATTCAGCCAAAAACTGATGAGGATCTTCCATTGGAAGTCCATGGAACTTGCAATTCTGCTGCATTAGAGAAACTAATTGAGGCTTAAGCTCAAAGTTGTTTGCTCCAATTGCAAGAATTGAGATGCTTCTTCCATAGAAGTTGGAAGAGGGTGCAATAAAGTCACCAAGCATCTTCCTTGCATCTCCACCATTGTTATTGGGTTCGGCCATGTCTCCTTCTTTTTCGAAAATTTCTGTCAGGTCTTCTGCAGAGAGTTGTGCCTTAGCTTCCCTTAGCTTCCTCTTCAGAGTCCTTTCAGGTTCAGGGTCAGCTTCAACAAGAATGTTCTTATCCTTGTTCCTGCTCATATGAAAAAGAAGAGAACATAAAAGAAGAGGAATCCTCTATGTCACAGTATAGAGATTCCTTTATGTGAGTAGAAGAAGAGAAGAATAGAAGAAGGAGAAGATAAGAATTCGAACACAGAGGAGAAGAGTGAATTCGAATTTTTGAGTGGAAGAGGAATGTTAGTAGATAAATAAATAGAAGGAGATGAGAGAGGGGGAGAGAATTCGAATTTAATTTAAAATAAAATGAAAATATTTTTGTTTTTATTTTAATTGTTAATTAGAATTCGAAAATTGAGGAAAATAAAATAAAATAAAATTGAAATTTAAAACAATTAGTTAATGAAAAGAAATTTTTGAAAAAGAGGTTAGTGATTTTCGAAAATAAGAGAGAGAAAAGTAGTTAGGTGGTTTTGAAAAAGATAAGAAATAGTAAAACAAACAAAAAGTCAAGTAGTTAATTGAAAAAGATTTGAAAATCAATTTTGAAAAGATAATAAGTGAGAAAAGATTTTGAAATTAAGTTTTGAAAAAGATATGATTGAAAATCAATTTGAAAAAGATTTGAAAAGGAAATTAAAAAGATTTGATTTTGAAAATTAAAGTTGATTACTTGACTAACAAGAAACTAAAAGATATGATTCTAAAATTTAAAGATGGAACCTTTCTTAATAGGCAAGTAACAAACTTTAAAATTTTTGAATCAATCACATTAATTATTAGTAAAGATTTTGAAATTATAGAATGAAATTAAGAAGAAGATTTTGAAAATCATTTTTAAAATTTTTGAAAATCATAAAAAAATGAAAAAGATTTGATTTTTGAAAAGTTTTGAAAAGATAGGATTTTTAAATTGAAGATTTGACCTGACTCATAAGAAACAACTAAATTCATGATTCAACTCAAATATTCGAAATTTATGAGAAGAATAAGGGAAAGATATTTTTTTGATTTTTGAGTTTTTAATAAAGAAAGAGAAAAACACAAAAAAGACACAAGACATAAAAATTATGAATCAAAACACACAATGCATGCAAGAACACTTTGAATGTCAAGATGAACACCAAGAACACTTTGAATGTCAAGATGAACACCAAGAACTTATTTTTGAAAATTTTTAAGAAAATAAAAACATGCAAGACACCAAACTTAGAAATTTTCAAACTTTAGACACTAACAAATTGAAAATGCATATGAAAAACAAGAAAAGACATAAAACATGAAAATGCAAAGATCAAACAAAGAAGATAATCAAGAACAACTTGAAGATCATGAAGAACACATGAACACGCTTTTGAAAAATGCAAGAAGAATAAAGACATGCAATTGACACCAAACTTAATAATTGACACTAAACTCAAACAAGAAACATAAAATTATTTTTGGTTTTATGATTTTATAAAATTTTTTGTAATTTTTCGAAAATTAATTGGAAAAAGAAAAATATGGATTTCAAAATTTTTACTAAGAATTCCAGGAATCATGTAATGTTAGTCTAAAGCTTTAGTCTAAAAAGATTAGACATGGCTAGCCAAGCTTCAGCAGGACATTACATACAACAACTAAATTGATGGGAATCAACTAGCTCTTGTGATATTAAAAGCATCATTTGAAACTCTAGAATTTATTCTTAAAAATTTTGAAGAATAAAATAAAATTTTTTGAGATTTTTCGAAAATAAATAAAAATTAAAAAGCTTAAACATAAAATAAAAGTACCTAATCTGAGTAACAAGATGAACCGTCAGTTGTCCAAACTCGAACAATCCCCGGCAACGGCGCCAAAAACTTGGTGCACGAAATTGTGATCTCAACGGCGCCAAAAACTTCGTACGCATGTTCATAATCTCAATTCTTTTTGTCACAACTCCGCACAACTAACCAGCAAGTGCACTGGGTCGTCCAAGTAATAAACCTTACGTGAGTAAGGGTCGATCCCATGGAGATTGTCGGCTTGAAGCAAGCTATGGTCATCTTGTAAATCTCAGTCAGGCAGATTCAATTAGTTATGGGATTTTGATAATTAAAATATAAATAATAGAAAATAAAGATAGAAATACTTATGTAATTCATTGGTGAGAATTTCTGATAAGCGTATGGAGATGCTTTGCTCCTTCTGAATCTCTGCTTTCCTACTGTCTTCATTCAATCATTCATACTCCTTTCCATGGCAAGCTGTATGTTGGGCATCACCGTTGTCAATGGCTACTTCCCATCCTCTCAGTGAAAATGGTCCAAATGCGCTGTCACTGCACGGCTAATCATCTGTCGGTTCTCGATCATGTTGGAATAGGATCCAGTGATCCTTTTGCATCTGTCACTACTCCCAACACTCGCGAGTTTGAAGCTCGTCATAGTCATCCCTTCCCAGATCCTACTCGGAATACCACAGACAAGGTTTAGACTTTCCGGATCTCAAGAATGGCCGCCAATAATTCTAACTTATACCACGAAGACTCCGATATTTCGGAATGGAGGCTAAGGGATAAACGCTCAATCCAAGGTAGAACGAAAGTAGTTGTCAGGCACTCGTTCATAGGTTGAGAATAGTGATGAGTATCACGGATCATCATATTCATCATGGTTGAAGTACAAGCGAATATCTTAGAATAGGAATAAGCTTGAATTGAATAGAAAAACAATAGTACTTTGCATTAATTCATGAGGAACATCAGAGCTCCACACCTTAATCTATGGTGTGTAGAAACTATACTGTTGAAAATACATAAGTGATGAAGGTCCAGGCATGGCCGAATGGCCAGCCCCCTAAACGTGATCTCTGAACATAAAAATTATTCAAAGACTAACCAGAGATATAAAATAAATCACTAAAAGTAGTTTTTATACTAAACTAGTAGCTAGGGTTACATAGGATAAGTAAATGATGTAGAAATCCACTTCCGGGCCCACTTGGTGTTTGCTTGGGCTGAGCATTGAGCTTTCATGTATAGAGACTCTTTTTGGAGTTAAACGCCAGGTTGTAACCTGTTTTTGGCGTTTAACTCTGATTTCCAACCTGTTTCTGGCGTTTAACTCCAGAATAGGGCAGGAAGTTGGCGTTTGAACGCCAGTTTGCATCATCAAAACTCGGGCAAAGTATGAACTATTATATATTGCTGGAAAGCCCTGGATGTCTACTTTCCAACTCAATTGAGAGCGCGCCAATTGGGCTTCTGTAGCTCCAGAAAATCCATTTCGAGTGCAGGGAGGTCAGAATCCAACAGCATCTGCAGTCCTTCTTCAGCCTCTGAATCAGATTTTTGCTCAGGTCCCTCAATTTCAGCTAGAAAATACCTGAAATCATAGAAAAATACACAAACTCATAGTAAAGTCCAGAAATGTGATTTTTATTTAAAAACTAATAAAAACATAGTAAAAACTAACTAAATTATACTAAAAACTACCTAAAAACAATGCCAAAAAGCGTATAAATTATCCGCTCATCACTGCGCCACATCATGAGAAGCCCCAGCAGATACAGCCAGCCGATCCACATGTCTCTTTACAGACAGAGCCTCCACTTCAGCAGTCAGATCCTCAAGCACCCACACAGACTGCAGCAACTCAGGCCACCATAGAGACACCAGCAGAGCACCCTTCCGGAGATGCCCCTTCTTCACACCCAGCGTGATTGAGCATCGGGGACGATGCTATTGTATAAGTGTGGGGAGGTCACCATCTCTGGCGAATATTATCTTGGTGAACCACTTTCAGACTCTTTATCCTATTTTATTTCTTTTTTTGTATTTTATTTTATTTTATTTTATTTTACTTTATCTTATTTTTCTTTCAGTACTTGCACATTTTCTTTTACTGTATTTTCTGTCTATTTCTACTTTATTACATTTTATATTTTGCACTTTGTATATATATCTTAGATATTTAGCTTGATTTGTACTTTTAGCATTTAGTTGTGATAAAGAAACATATGGATTATTTAGTTTAGTTTACCCTTTTTAGCATATGAGAATTCGGTTTAATTGAAAATAAAGAGTAAACTAGAAATTTTAATTTTTCAGAATCACAACAATCCACCCACTATATACATATATATATATAACAATAAATGTTGGTAAATTGACAACATTTTTAAAAGAATATACTTATTTTGATAAAAGCCATTCAAAGATTCACATTGAGTTGAATGGAAATTCTTAATTTCTACTTGCATGATATACATAATTGATATATGGTTTTGAGCCAAAGAACACACAACCCGTGAGTTTTTTAGCTTAATTGCATGGTTACATTATTTAACCATAGTTTTCATTCCTGTGTGTTTCTCCCTTCTTCACTACGATTGCAGACTTTACTTTGTTTCATTCTATATGTCCAATATTCAATGTATTTACATTCTTGCATATGATCGAGGCCATTACTTGTTCTTTTCTCACTTTTTCTAAATAAGCCTACCCTTTTATGTCACCCTTGTTAGCCCCCTTGAGCCTTTTAATCTCCTTCTGTTCTATAACCACATCACTAGCCTTAAGCAGAAAAACAAATCAAATACCCCAAATTGAATCTTTGGTTAGCTTAAGATAGAGATTGTGCATCCACTAAGTGTGGGGAAACTATGGGAACATGGGATGATAAGAAGAGCAATTAACTGATAAATTATTTGGAATTTGGGTGCATGCTCATATGAAACCAAAATAATTAAAATGCCATGTGCATTGATATGTTGTGTTTATGTTTCAAAAAAAAAAAATCCCTTTTAATAAGTAAATAAATAAGGGGACAAAATTACCCCAATAATGAGTTTAGTAAAGAAATCAATGCACATGGGATAAAATAAAAAATAATTTGGTGCATGAGTATGTGATACAAAAGTGGGAAAATTGGGTAGCTAGGCATAATTTAAAAAAAAAACTAAAATTATTATATAGAATATGTATATGTTAGGTGAGATCTTAGACTAATCAAGGATTCAATTTATAGCTCACTTAGCCTTATATATATATCCTCACCTTTACCTTAGCCCCATTACAATCTTGAAAAGACCTCATGATGTTTGCATGTATATATTGAATATTTGTTGATTGGTTAGATAAAGAACAAAGTTTTAGAAAGTATGACTAGAGAAGAATAGAGTGATTAACCCCAAAAACTGAGTGACTAGAGTGTATACACAAATCCAGTGAGGGTTCAATAGCTCATTTCCATATATCCATATTTAATTATTGATTGTCTTGCAAGTTTGTGAAATCTTTTGATTAACTCAACTCAATTGTGAATGTGTTTTAACATGATTTAGCCTTGGCTGTGCATATATGTTTCCTTGAAAAATTTGACTCAATTTAACCATATGTAAGCTTTATATATATAAGTGGATAGTAATTAGAATTGCATGATTCATTTAGGTAGCTTGCATTTAGAATAGATTGCATTGCATAAGATTCCACCATTCTACCTTCACTCTTTTCTCTTGAAATTAGCATGAGGACATGCTATTGTTTAAGTGTAGGGAGGTTGATAAACCACTATTTTATGATTTATCTTGTACTCAATTGAGTGTTTTTATCAATTCTTCACCTACTTATTCATAAGATTTGCATGGTTTTACAATTCCTTCCTTATTCTATGATATATGTGAAAACATGTTTCCTATGCCTTAAAAATATTAATTTTAATTATCCTTTATTACCATTCGATGCCATGATCTGTGTGTTGAGTAATTTCAGGCTTCATAGGGCAGGAATGGCATAGAGGACAGAAAGGAAACACGCAAAAATGGAAGGAACGCACAAAATGGAGTTTTGAAGAAAATGGCAGCGACGCGCACGCATGGACAACGCAGACACGTGCCTAGCGCAAAACACAAGCGACGCGTACGCGTGACTGACGCATATGCATGACACGAAAAATCTTCAAATGACGCGCACGCGTGACCCATGCGCATGCGTGACGGACGCCACGTGCAGAAAATTGCAGAAGTCGCCCCCAGCGATTTTTGGGCCCTTTTTCGGCCCAAATCCAAGCCCAGAAATACATAATATAGGCTGGAGAATGAAGGAATCAAGGGAACAGAATCCATTATTCACAATTTTAGATTTTAGATGTAGTTTTCTAGACTCTTCTCTCTCTCTTAAGTTTTAGGATTAGGATTTCTCTTAGAGTATGGTTATTTCTTCAATCCAGGTTCAATGTTCCTTTAATTTAATTTCTCTTCTACTTTTAATCATTCTATTACTTTAGTTGATTACTTGATGTTGCCAAATTGGTTTATGGATTCCTATGTTTAATTTGATTTTTTTTCCTTTTAATATAAATTGAGGTATTTCAGATTTAAGATTGTTTTCCTCTATTTATGATATAAACAATTTGGATTTTTCCCTTTTGGCTTGGGATAAGTAATTGGTGACACTTGAGTTGTCAAACTCAGCGGTTGATTGAAAATTAGAACTTGCTGATTGATTTGGATCCCTCTAAAGCTAGTCTTTCCATAGGAGTTGACTAGGACTTGAGGAATCAAGTTGATTAGTCCACTTGACTTTGCTTTATTTAGTAAGGGTTAACTAAGTGGGAGCACTAAACAATTCTCATCACACCTTATAAGGATAACTAGGATGTGATTTCCAGTTCTCTTACCTTGCCAAGAGTTTTTCTAATTGTTAATTTATTTTTCTTGCCATTTAAATTACTTGTTCCCCATTTCAAAAACCCAACGATACTGTTCCATAACCAATAATAAATCATACTACCCTGCAATTCCTTGAGAGATGACCCGAGGTTTGAATACTTCGGTTATTTATTTTTATTGGGTTTACTTTAGTGACAAACAAGTTTTTGTACGAAAGGATTCTTTGTTGCTTTAGAAGCTATACTTTCAACGAGCTTTTAATTGCGAATTTCTAGACCACACAAAAGTCTTCTCGTCAATATCTCCAAGCTTTGATCGAGTTCTTCACAAACCATGAGCTCCCAAAGTTGATCCTCCTCTTGTAATCCGGGATCCCACACTTTGTTTTGACACCCGTCTTCAAGTTGATCTTGGTAATTTCCTCCGGGTCGTAAGAAAAGCGAATTCTTACTAAGGCACTAAACTATCCTCCTAGACCCATCCAATTGAGCACTACACCAACCCATGCTCCTCAAGTTTGAGCTTCCAACTATAATGAGCCTAGATTTACAACGCCAACCACTAAACATCCTCCTCTTACGCTTAATTCTGCAAAGCACCTTAAGTTGGCCATCCATTTCAAGCAAACCAAATTCAAGTGGGATAATAAAGCTAAGAGTAATGAGTTTTACCCACTCAATTGAAGGATTAGATGGCGGCCTAGGTGGAGAAGTTCCTAACAGTCTTGATAACATACATTCCATTCCCGTCCATCCTCTTCTAGAGGCTTCCACCACTTGACAAGGTTCTTCAAGCTCTTCCTCTTGCCAAGCTTCCTCAAGTTCACATGCCTCTTCACCAAATTCTTCTAGCTCTTCCCCATCACTCAAATCATAGATAGGAGGTTTAGTGAAGTCTACCTCATCATCAATTCCAAGCCCAATGGGGAAGGATTCCTCAAACTCCAAAGGATCATATGTTGATGCGAAATCATCATAGATAGAGAAGCTTGGTGCTTGCCCCACTTCTTCCAATTCTTCAATCACATTATGCCTTGGAGGTTGTGTACTATCCTCCTCAACATCAATTTCAAATCCCTGGAAGAAGGCTCTTCTACTTGAGATTCCTCTTTGCACTCAACATCTCCTAAATCTTCAACCACTACTTCCTCTTATTCAATAATCCCTACCTCCTCCTCTTGTTGCACTTCTTGTCTCAACTCCCCTTCTCCACCTTGAAACTCCAAATTCACTCCCTCACTATGCTCCTTGATTGCTTCTTCATATTCAACAATGGGAGTGCCTTGATCGTATAGGCTTAGGTGGGATAAGACCATGTTGCTAACGGCTTCCATCACAATAGCAATCTTAGCTTCTAGCTCCTTAAACTCCTTTTTCGTTTCCTCTTGTTGCCTTAGGATACGAGATCTAAGCTCTCTTTGTTCTAGCACGAGGGCATGAAGACCTTTGTCCATTAGGTGCGGTGTAGAAAGAGAGGTTTTATTGTTTGAGGGAAAGGTGTTATAGTTGGAAGATGGTTCATATTGGTGGAAGTCTTGAGGTGGTGTATATGGAATTTGTGGTTCATGGGAGTATTGGTGTTGGAATGGTGGTGGCTCTAGATATGGTTCATATGGTGGTTGGTATGGTGGATATAGGTTAGGATCATATGGAGGTGAATGGTGGTATGAGGCTTGTGAGTGAGGTTGTTGAGGGCTACATTGAGGGAAGGGGTCATATGTATGTGGTGCTTATGGTTGATAATCACAATGAGGGTCACAACATACATTAGATTGGTATGCATTAAGATTTGGTTTGTACCTATAAGAAACCAGAGGAGGTTGTTGCCAAGAGGGTTGTCCATAAGCTTGGGGCTCCTCCCACATTTGATCTCCAAATCCTTGATGCAAATCCTCATTAAAGCATCTATTTCCTACAACATAGTTTGAACCACACTCATAGCCAAAGTGATGAGAATTCATGGTGACAAGAGAAAACAAAAACGAAAACTAACAAGAAACAAAGAAAGCAAAGTCCTACAACTAGCAACAACTAACAAAGAGGCAAAAGGCAAACATATTTACATATTCACATATATACAATAGCCAATAACATAACACCATTGCAATTCCCCGACAACGGCGCCAAAAATTTAATAGGTGAGAATTGTTGTCGGTTTAGAATTTCTCTTATAGTAAAAGGAATTACTTCGTTGTAAGCATAGTTCCAAACCAACAAACAATTCTCATATCAAATTTTAATAGATTTTGGTTGTCACAAGTACAAACCCCAATGAAAAACTAAAGTATTCAAACCTCGGGTCGTCTCACAAGGAATTGCAATGAAGTGATCAATTATTGGCTATGAAGGAACAAGTGGTTTGATTTATAAAAGGGGCAAGAAAGTAAATGGCAAGAAAATAAAGGAAACAACTAAAGAAAGCAATTGATAAAAGAGAGACATTCATGGCAAGGATTGAGAATATAGGCTTTCTATCCTAGTCACTAATAACAATAATTAATAAGAATTTATCCTATTTCGTCATCTCCAACAATAGAAGAAGGTATAATGTTATCTTCACATATAGAGAAAGTCAAATAAGACTAGCTAATCTCAATCCAAAAGTCCTAATCAACTCACTAATTGAATTAGCAAGAGATTAAAGTCAATGGAAATAATACTAGCTAACAACTCTAGATCACCAACATAGGTTGGGTCTTAACGACTCAAGATTGCCTAATTCCTCTTTCCAAGCCAAGAATGTTAAAAAATCTACTCTAACATCCTACCAAGCATTTTGTCAAACACTTGGAAGGCATAAAAAGAAAGCATAATAAATTGCAAGAAAGAATAAAATCCACCAACTACCAATTGCAAGGAAACAACAACAACAATCCAATTAATAATAAAAGAGCATCAAACATGAAATTGCATTAAATGAAAATCAAATACAACAAAATGCTCATTAACGAAATCTACTACTACCCAATACAAGAAATTAACAACAACAACTAAGGAGAGCACACTAAGCATGAAATACCTCAAAATTGCATTAAAGAGAATGGAAGTTAACAAGAGAAAATAGGAGAATTAAGACAATACAACAAGGAATTGTAAAGAAGACAAGATTAAAATAAGGAATTAAACCTAGATCTAGGAGAATTTGTCCTAATCCTAACCTAATTCTAGAGAGAAGAGGGAGCTTCTCTCTCTCTAAAAACTAACTACATGCTTCCTAGTCTACAACTAATTGCTCTGCCCTTTGCCCAAGCTTGAATTCTGCATGAAATAGCCTTAGGAATGAGTTGGATTTGGACCTGGGCAGCTCAGAAATCGCCCCCAGCATTTTCACTTTAATGAAGTCACCTGTCTGCTGTGACGCGTACGCATGGGCCACGCGTACATGTCGTCTGGCGTTTTGCTTCTCATGTGTACGCGTCATGTCACGTGTACGCGTCGCCTGGTGACCTCATCTCCATGCGTGCGCGTCTGTCACGCGTGCGCGTTGATGTATGCACTCCAAATCCTTGTTTTTCCATGAATTCTTCACTTTGCATGCTTTTCTGTTCACTTCTTCCATCCAATACTTGCCTTACAAACCTGAAATCACTCAACAAACACATCAAGGCATCGAATGGAATTAAAGTGAATTAAATTTAGCTATTTTAAGGGATAAAAAGCATGTTTTTACACTTAAGCACAAATTAAGAGAGAATTACAAAACCATGCTATTTCATTGAATAAATGTGAGATAAGTTGATAAAATCCCCCAAATTAAGTACAAGATAAGCCACAAAATTGGGGTTTATTAGAAGTCTTTAACAATACCTTGGATGAGAATTAAGGAAGAGGATTTAGTGGATAAATTTGTGGATCTTAAGCTGGATATTGGTGAAGTTGCCGGAAGAGCTTGTTTGAATCAGTTGTAGATTTCAAGTATGTTTAAATCAGAGATACAGAAAGCTCAGCAAGATAAGCAAAAGCTTCAGCAATTATTTCAACCAGTTGGTAAGGAGAGACGTGGAGAATTCACTAAGGATGGCAAAGGATTTTGGAGATACAAGGGAAGAATTTGTATACCGGATGTCGGAAGTCTGAGGCAAGACTTGTTGTCGGAAGCTCACAACAGTGGGTTTTCAATTCACTGAGGAAGTACAAAGATGTACTATGACTAAAAGAAGATGTTCCGGTGGCCTGGGATGAAAATTAATGTAGCTACAGTTGTATCTAAGTACTTGACGTGTCAGAAGGTAAAGATAGAGCGTCAGAAACCATAGGGAATGCTACAGCCACTTGAAATTCCTCAGTGGAGGTGGGAAGGAATTGCGATGGACTTTGTGACCGGTTTATCGAGGACTAGGTTGAAATTTGATACGGTTTGGGTAATCGTGGATCTCTTAACTAAATCTACTCATTTTCTGCCTATCTGGGTAAACTATTCAATGGAGGAGTTTGCGAGATTGTATATCAAGGAGATCGTAAGCTTGCACGGTGTGCCATCGAGTATAGTGTCGGACCGTGATCCCCGATTCACGTCAAGGTTTCAGGGGGTTCTCAAAGAGCTTTCGGTACGAGGCTATGTCTCATCATCGCATATCATCCACAAACGGATGGACAGTCAGAAAGAACTATTCAGACGTTGGAAGATATGCTAAGAGCATGTGTTTTGGATCAACCCGAAAGTTGGGACCGTTACATGCCATTGGTGGAGTTTGCGTACAATAACCGCTTTCATGCGAGCATTGGGATGGTTCCGTATGAAGCCTTGTATGGACGGAAGTGCCGATCTCCACTTTGTTGGTATGAGTTGGGTGAAGCAAGTGTATTGGGTCCTGATTTGGTAGCAGAGACTACTGAGAAGATTAAGAATATTCGGGAGAGAATTCTAATGGCACAGAGTCGACAGAAAAGCTATGCGGATTAGAGAAGGAAACCGTTGGAATTTGAAGTAGGAGAGCATGTATTTCTGAGGCTTACACCGACAACAGGGAATGGAAGAGCAATCAAAACAAAGAAGTTGAATCCGAGGTTCATTAGGCCGTTTAAGATTTTGAGGCGATTCAGGCCGGTGGCTTATCAAGTAACTTTGCCGCCTCACTTGTCTAACTTGCATGACGTATTCCACGTGTCACAACACCGTAAGTACATGTCGGATGTGGCTCATGTGTTAGAGCTTGAGTCGGTCGAGTTGAGGGAGAACTTGACATTTCATGTAACATTAGTGAGACTTGATGACACTAGTGTGAAGAAACTGCGAGGAAAGGAAGTTTCACTGGTTAAATTTGCTTTGAAGTGAGCATGAGTTGAGGAGCATACTTGGGAATTGGAGTCCGAGATGTGGAAGGATTTTCCCGAGTTATTCTCAAGTAATCACTAAATTTTGAGGGCAAAATCTCCTATTTAGTGGGGAGAATGTAAGAACCGAGACTAATTAACCGTCTAATTAAATAATTAATATTGCTCAAAATAGGATTCGAAAATTTAGAATGAGAATTAGATGATTTAAATATGATTTTCGGATTCAGTAGATTTTTCTGAGACAGAAAATGTATTTTCTGGGAAAAACCGAGAAAAATCACGAACCAGCAGCCGAACTGGTCGAACCGATTTAAGTCTGTCCAGTACTATGCGAGAAAAATTAAAAACAGTAGAAAACTTTAGAAAAATATTTAAATTCGAAAACCGAGCGTTCATTTTAAAGGTTTGGCCCAAAGTTGGGCCAAACGTGCTAAAAACGCTAACGGGTTAGACCGGGCCCAAGTTGGGCTCAAGCCCAACATATATATACTCTCATTAAAGGCCAATTCAGCACACAACACTTAAACACAACACCCACACCAGCTGAAAGCAAGAGAGGGAGAAGAGAGAAGAAGCACTATTCATCATCATCTTCTCAAGCTCATAACTTGAGCTATGGAGCTCCGATCGCCGCACCGTTTATGGCCACACGATCCTTGCGAAGAGCTCTACAAAACTCACACAAGAAACTGGTAAGAAAATCATGAAATGCCTCTCATTTCTTACTTCCAAAATTTCGAAATTTTAGGGCTTTGTGTTGAGTGAAATTTTGTGATTTTGGGTGTTTAGGTACACTCTAGCACTTGATTACTAGTGGGCTTTGCTTCCAAAATTGTTAGGTAAGGTGAGTTGTTCTTAACCCTTGTGAAATTCTAATTATGATGAACCCTAGGTTGATTAGTTATAATTTGTGTGTATATAGCTTAATTATTGTGAGTTGGGAAGCCTTTGGAATTGAGTTGATGGCTTGTTGGTGATTGTTAATGCTTGTTGGAGTTGATTTGTGGCTTGGATTGTGGTTGAAAGATTAACTTATACTCAATTGGATTTTGGTACATATTAGAAATCGGCCAAGGTATGATTTCAGTTTCCTCTATGTAATATATAATATTTCTGGACACTTAGGCTAGTGACCCATAGGATAGGATTGAATTAATTTGGTTGTTGAAATTATTGTATGATGATTTGATGACTTGGGATTTTGATGAATTGAAATATTGATATTGATAGTATGGTATTGGAGATTGAGATTTGAAATTGATTATGATGATTGTTGGTAATGGTGGAAAGATAATTGAATTAATGTGTTGGTTGAGACATGAATGTATTATTATGTATTTGATAATGGGGATTGATGATTGCATGAGGTTTGGTGGTGAATTGAGGTATGAAAAATGTGAATTTGATGTGTTTTGGGAGTTTGATGAGATGGTGGTTTAGTTTTGGTTGTGAAATTAGAAAATTGAGAATTTATGAACTTTTGGTAAAACTGAAATTTTGATGAACTTTAATGAATCATATCTTGAGCTACCGTACTTGAAATTCAATGAATTTTATATCAAATAAAAGATAATTGAACAAGCTTTAAAATGGTTTAAATTTTGTGGAAATATGAATTTGGTAGAAGAATATATGAAAGTTGAAAATTTGGTGTCAAAATCTGAATTCTGCAATGTTGCAGAATTTTGTGATTTCTGGTTTGTGTGCGCATGTACACCCCTATGAGTTTTTGAACCTGTGCGCACGCACAGCCTTGTTCATAGGCACACACAGGGGAAGGGTTACTGATGGGAGCGCTAGCACGCCCTGTGCGCACACATAACCAACGAAGTTCTGCAAGCTGTGCGCACGCACATCCCTGTGCGCATGCACACGTTGGAAGGTGCATTCTGTTGAGGGCGTTCGCACGCCTTATGCAAGCGAACAGAATTGGAAAATTTTGTACTTATGCATACACACACCTCTATGCGTACGCACACTTTTGAAAATCCTCCTGGGCGTGCGCACGCACACCCCTGTGCGTACACACATGCCCTATTTTTCAACTAAAACTTTGTTTTTAACTATTTCACCTTTCCAATAAGCTTGTAACCTTCTGTGACACCTATTTAAGACTCTTTGGCTTATTTTTGGGTATCAAAACATGGAAAAAGGTCCTAGGAGATTTAATTTGGTACTACATTGAAAAGTTAGAAAATGGAGGCTTAGGTTTCTGGTGTACTGAGGATGGCTTTGGTGGAGTAAGAAGGAAGAATGGTATATGAATTGAGAAACTGATGAACTAATGAGTTCGGAATGGAAATGTTTAATTGCAGTGGTTGAGATGAGTCAAGGACTCAGAATTGCAATGATGAATCATTGATATACTGAAAATATTTTCTGAAAACCACTGTATTTCTATTTTATATTGAGATTGTTGAGACGCTATGCGCTCGGCAGGGACGGTGGTTAGATCCTACCTATCGAGGTAGCGGCGGGGGCGTAAGGGTGGTGGTTTGTCCTGCTTGCGTTGAGATGTGAGGTCTGTGGCAATAGTATCCCGCTCGCATCCCTTCAGATCACTAGAGTTTGTAGGCATAAAATTCTGGACGGTGTTTTGAGCACCATATCTCGGGGGTTCCCAATTATGATTCCGAATGGCGACATCTCCATGGAGATGTGTCGAGTTGGCAGTTGAACCGACAATGTGATATCATAGCCAGTAGGATAGGCATTCATCATGTGTATCTTCTATATGTTTGTTTGCTTTGCTGACTTGTAATTTGTTTGCCTAATTGTATAAAATGCCTAATTGCCTATTTGAATTACTTGAGATATATGCCTATACTTGTGTTTTACTTGCATTGTAATTAATTATGTTTTCTACTGGGATTGAGGAGGCTCGGAAGGCGGTGGTGATGGGATCGCATGGAGGATAGGTTGGTGAAGGCTGTGGGACAGCGGAGAGTTGTTAGTTAGAAAATCCACTAAGTTAGATTACCCTTTTATTATGTTAAGGTTTTAAGTTATGCTTTACTATTTTAGTCATGCTTTAAGATGAATCTTGTGATGGATATGAAGTTCTAGGATTGCCTCTGGCATCTCGGAGTCTTATATCTTACATCACTGGGCACTGTTACCATATTGAGAACTTCCGGTTCTCATACCATATTTTGTTGTTGTTTTTCACATGCAGGTCGCAACCCACCTCGGTGAGTTGTTTCAATGGTGACAGAGTGGAGGATCCTGGATATATTTTGGAGTCTTTTTGCTTATTTTTTATTATCTCTCATCTTTTGTATTTAGTGTTGCCTAGAGGCTTATTTGAGAGAAAAACTTGTATAAGCTGTTTTTAAACTTTCAGATTTCTATATGGTCTAAATATAGCTAGCCGGCTTAAACTCCGCGAGTCGTGGCTAGATCTTCATACTATTATACTCTTATGTTTTGATATATCATATCTATATCTTGTGCGTTAAGTTTGTAGCTTTGTGAGTACGTTTTGCGCTTTTCAAATCCTATTTTTGAGCTATATCCTTCATCGGGCTTCTAGACTATATTAATTCTTTCTATATTATATGTATGAGTTTAGAATTATCGTAACCTTTGATTAACCTTTGCTTTACGACGTGAGGTATAGCTTAGGGTAATTAGGGTGTTACATTTACTGACTTTTATGGGCACTATCATATGTTGCAAATTCACTATCTTCTAACTTTATCAAACTAATTTATAAACTGAATGATTTAGAACTAAGATATGTATATCTGCTTGAGGCATAAACTTCTAGACGAGGATTCAATGCTTGAGGGTTGCTGTTGTTACTTGTTTGTGAGACATTTAACATACATACACACAAACATATATATTTAATCTCGCTCTGACTCTTTTTGTCAAGTATATCATTTTTATCTAGAGGCAACTAGTTAGATTTACATAATTGATTCCTTTTACAATGCTAAGATTCTAAGGAACACAAAAACCTGGTTATTGTATATATTGTCTTGCTGGATTCTGAGAGAAATAATGCTACTCAGAAAAAAAATGAAAAAAAATTAAGCTGGAGTTTATCACTGTCTTGAATAAGAGTTTCCTTTTTGCAGATGTTGACAGGCTTACGTATTCAGTGTTGCCTCCTGATAATGGTATTGGGGAAGAGTTGGTCAGGACTTTGCTTTAGCCCAAGTCAATGGTCTATGGTGAGCTATTTCCTTAGTCAAATGTGTAGAGACCAAGACTAATATTTTGCTTTCTTGTGTCAAAATCTCTTGTTGATTATCACTGCTGATATTATTAAACTAGTGTGTAGAGTTAATATGATTTCCCTGTTGGTTATGATCTGTGATATTTGTGCTATTTTCCAGGCAGCTGTTGCACGTAGCTTTTGCAATGTGATCTATATTTATAACTAGGACATACATGTTTGTACGTTATGACCGTAAGGATTCTGTACAGTACTTCAACACTTTTATCTTAAATTTTTATGGAAATAGGAATAAGTATCTGCTATTAATTGCTTCTCCATGATTCATTCTTAATTTTCCAGCCATGCAATACCCTTTAGACTTGAATATGACTTAACTATGACAATTTACAATATTTCTTTGGCTATTTATTTTTGATGATAAGAATTGTATGTTGTTCACTTTAATCTCAATTGTTGATTTCTCTCTTCTATTGTTTTGGTTCACATTTCAGTTCAGTTCCTATGCACCGTGTTGTTTTTTTCCTTATTAGTCAAGGCAATCAAGTTTATGTATCTAGCTTACTTTAATTACATAAATTGGCTTATTTTCTTAATTTTTCTTTTTCGTTTCCTTGGACATAAGTGATATTAAGTGACCTGGTATTTTCTTGTGGAGGCAAAGGAATAATTGAAAATCTACTAAAATTTGTATATGTTTACTTTTAGTTGCTAGAATTCCTTAGTTATTTTTCAATATTTCAGGCTTTGGCATCCTACCTCGTTAAACTTCATGCAGAATGTAGTTAATGAAAGCCAGAGTCCTGTAATAGCTGTTACCGAAGGATGCCAGGCGAATTTTTTCAGTTGATGGTTTCTTTAATGCTTTATTGTCATAATGAGTTCTTCCTTATACCTTCTATTGGTATCTATTTCTAAGCTTCATCATTTAATATAATTGTAGCTGACTTTATGGGAGTTGAGAATGAAAGAAAATAGTGGTTTGCGGCTTGGAGTATTAGGTGTGCCAGCAGTTGTTTAGTTTGTTTGCATGCTCTTTCTTTCCGAATCCCCAAGATGGCTATTTATGGTACATAATTGCTTTGAGAGTTGTGCCAAAAATGCTACTTTCGAAAGCTACTTGTTTAGGAAAGCATCTTGAGATTTTGCTTTCATGTACATAATAGGAAAAAAGAAGCAGTTGATGTGCTTTCTAAGATCTATATATGATCTTGCTTACTTAGAGGATGAAGTTGATTTCCTCACAGCTCAATCGGAGCAAGACTGCCAGAAAATGAATAATGTCAAATTCTGGCATGTTTTTCGATCAAAGGAAATCATATTGTCTTTCCTTGTTGGAGGAGGACTTCTGGTAATAATGCTTGTTTCCTTTTCTTTTATTCTTTAATCTTCTTTTAAAGTTTTTTTACAAGATAACACATGTTTTGGTTTGCGAGTTTGAGTAATAGGCTGAAAGAAAATAAGGCTAGTGTTTCCTAGAATGGAAAGTGAAGCTTCAAAATAATTTATCAATTTTGTATCTATTTTTGCCATCTTTTGCAGGTGAAAAAAGTTCACAAATGTTCCAGAAATAATTATGTATGATCTAAGGGAAGGAAGTTTAAGAGGGCTAGAGGAAGAAGGAGGAACAGCAAAGGACTTAGGATTTAAGTTGTATTGTTTCTGTATTTTTCTTCAATTTTTAGTTTTGGAATTTGAACTCAAGATTTATTTTTTATTTGAGTATTAGTTTTTTAATGTCTAAAACAATTATAGCAAAAATTATATATGTCACTAATTATTGTTTGATTTGTCTTGTAATTAAAATTGTATACTATATTTGTAGGTTTGGTAATAAAAAAGAACTGAAAATTTATAATTTGCAGCGGTGAAGGTAAAAATAAGAAAAAGGATTTTTTTTAACTTTATAAGGCTATTGCCACGCTTTTAAAATTTGGCTGTATATCGCTGTCGCCACGATTAAAAAGCGTGGCCATATCTCTCTCTATCGCCACGCTTTGAAAGCGTGGCCATATCTCTCTGTCGCCACACTTTAAAAGCATGGCCATATTTCACATATGGTCATGTTTTTAAAGCGTGGCCATATCTCTCACATACGGCCATGCCTTTAAGCGTGGCCATTTTGAAAAAGCGTGGCAAAAAAAAGCGTGGCAATAGGTCACAAAAGTGTGGCGATAGAGCAACCGCCAAGCTCGCAGACGAGACCCTTTCAAAAGCATGGCGGTAGTTCAAAAAGCGTGGCGAAAAGCTATCTCCAAGCTTTTTTCAGCTTTTTGCCACACTTTAAAAGCATGGGAATAGAGCTGTTTTCTTGTAGTGCTATCACAGGGCTAACTTGTAACGACCCAACTCCTGGTATGCCATGGTCATACAAGAAGCTAAGTGTCACTAACTTGTTTTTCTATTTATTAACTATTATTTAATATATGAGCCTGTGCCACATTAAAGCGTTATCAATTTTACGAGCGAATTTTTTTAAAAACATTTGAAGCGATATAAAGGATCCAATATAAATAGACATATACATATAGAAATATAAAGAAACATAAAGAAACATATAGCATAACTGATAATATACATCATGTAAACTATAAACAGAACATGTAGCGTTTATAAAAGATCATGTCAGTATACACCACTCTTACTATCAAAATGTCACATTTTCGGTTGCGCCACTCTAATAGCGAGAAGTAATACGACGATTTTATATACTTAATAATAAAATAGGAGCCTTTGACTCGAAACTGTATTGCTATCTTCTTTGAAAAATCGGAAAAATACTTTTTCTTGAAAACAAACAAGCATATACATATATACAAAACTTCTTACTCAAGCAACTTACAAATATTATATACATACATGTCATTACAGTCACGACTCCTATCCCTCTTACAAGAATATAATAATATAGGCAAGAAAAATCTATAACATATATATACAAACAGAAATAGCATCTATAACAACTTAGCAAGAACTCCGTGAGCTTCCTCGTCCATCCTGAAAAGAGAAGTCTGTAGGGGGATGAAAACTTCGTCCTCGTAGGTTTTCAGTAGAGGGTTTAAGAATTGTCATAAGAAGATATTTTAAATAAAACTATTTTCAACCGCAGTAATCGTCAGTTCATTATCCAAATCTAAAGCTCATATTTTTTTCTTATAAAAATTTCACGCAAAATAACATTCCATACATTTCACCGCTTACTAAGAAACTATTTTAACCAAAACTTATCACTGATCCAACCAATGATGGCCTCTGGCTCAAATCAAATCAACTTGGCCTCCGGTCCAAATTAAATCAACTCGGCCTCTGGCCTAAATTAAATCAACTCGGCCTCCGTTTCAAATTAAAACAAATCAACATCAAAACTCAATACAAAAGCAGAATCAATCATTAAAGCTTTAAATCAATAATAAAAAGTACTCAATTAATATAAAATTACCTAAAAAATATTTTTGAGTAAATAAAATAAATCATAAATAATTTATTATTTAGTTTCCAAAAATTTGGGGTCTTACATCCTACCCCACTTATAAAAGTTTTCGTCCTCGAAAATTAACGTAATACATAAAGCATTACATAGTGCCAACACTTTACTTTTAAACTTCTTATGGAAAAGCAAAAAGTCTCAGCTCATATGTATACATATACAGTTTTCAAATACTTGGATTTTCATATGGTATAAAGATATAAGGGTAGAAATGTAATTACAAAGCAGAAGTTACAAGGCAAGCTTGATGCAAAAGATGACATGGTTCAAACATGCGATGGTAACGCAAGGTGGTGAAAGGTTATAAAATAGGCTGTGGTTAAAACGACGTGCATCTGCACACTGATCTCGTACGAATTTCAGAGCTTTAACTTCCCAAACTTCAACTTCTAGCGTTTTCCAAACCCCGCGATATGCGCTTCCTATTACTTATATTTTTGCCTATGATAACCCGATAGTGCTCTCATATACATAAACCATTAGTGTTAAGCTGACTGATGAGCGGATAATTTATACGCTTTTTGGCATTGTTTTTAGTATGTTTTTAGTAGAATCTAGTTACTTTTAGGGATGTTTTCATTAGTTTTTATGTTAAATTCACATTTCTGGACATTACTATGAGTTTGTGTATTTTTCTGTGATTTCAGGTATTTTCTGGCTGAAATTGAGGGACTTGAGCAAAAATCAGATTCAAAGGTTGAAGAAGGACTGTTGATGCTGTTGGATTCTGACCTCCCTGCACTCAAAGTGGATTTTCTGGAGCTACAGAACTCAAAACGGCGCGCTTTCAATTGCGTTGAAAGGTAGACATCCAGGGCTTTCCAGACATGTATAATAGTTCGTACTTTGCCCAAGTTTAGATGATGTAAACTGGCGTTCAACGCCAGTTCTCTGCCCAATTCTGGCGTCCAGCGCCAGAAACAAGTTGCAAAGTGGAGTTCAACGCCCAAACTGGCACCAAAACTGGCGTTCAACTCCAGGAATGACCTCTACACGTTTAACACTCAAGCTCAGCCCAAGCACACACCAAGTGGACCCCGAAAGTGGATTTATGCATCAATTACTTACTTCTGTAAACCCTAGTAGCTAGTTTATTATAAATAGGACCTTTTACTATTGTATTAGACATCTTTGGATTATCTTTTGATCTATTGATCACGTTTTGAGGGCTGGCCTCTCGGCCATGCCTGGACCTTCACTTATGTATTTTCAACGGTAGAGCTTCTACACTCCATAGATTAAGGTGTGGAGCTCTGCTGTTCCTCAAAGATTAATGCAAAGTACTACTGTTTTCTATTCAATTCAACTTATTCCACTTCTAAGATATTCATTCGCACTTCAACCTGAATGTGATGAACGTGACAATCATCATCATTCCCTATGAACGCATGCCTGAAAACCACTCCCGTTCTACCTTCGATTGAACGAGTATCTCTTAGATTACTAATACAGGGGACCGAGTCCGAGATATTGGGATCTTCGTGGTATAAGCTAGATTGATGGCGGCATTCATGAGAATCCAAAAATTCTAAACCTTGTCCGTGGTATTCAGAGTAGGATTCTGGAATTGAATGACTGTGACGAGCTTCAAACTCGCGAGTGCTGGGCGTAGTGACAGACGCAAAAGGATAGTAAATCCTATTCCAGCATGATCGAGAACCTCCAGATGATTAGCCATGCAGTGACAGCGCATCGGACCATTTTCACAGGGAGGAATAGGATGCAACCAACGACAAAGGTGATGCCTCAAGACGATTAGCCGTGCTGTGAAAGAGCATTTGGATCATTTTCCCGAGAGAGATCGAAAGTAGCCATTGGCACCGGTGACATCCTTACATAAAGCCAGCCATAGAAAGGAGTAAGATTGATTGGATGAAGACAGCAGGAAAGCAGAGGTTCAGAGGAACGAAAGCATCTCTACACGCTTATCTGAAATTCTAACCAATGAATTACATAAGTATTTCTATCCTTATTTTAGTATTATTTTCGAAAACCCCATTACTATTTTATATCTGCCTGACTGAGATTTACAAGGTGACTATAGCTTGCTTCATACCAACAATCTCCGTGGGATTCGACCCTTACTCACGTAAGGTATTACTTGGACGACCCAGTGCACTTGCTGGTTAGTTGTGCGAAGTTGTGAACCATGGTATTGGCATCATGTTTTTGGCGCCATTGTCAGGGAAAGAAAGAGCAATGAATTTTACATAATCAAAGTGTAATCACAATTTCGTCCACCAAGTTTTTGGCGCCGTTGCCGGGGATTGCTCGAGTTTGGACAACTAACGGTTCATCTTGTTGCTCAGATTAGGTAATTTTCTTTTTGTTTTGTTTTCAAAAATTTTTCAAAAATTTTTCAAAAATTTCTCCTTTGTTTTTGAAAAAATCTAAAAATAAAAAAAGTTTTCAAAAATATAATAAAAATAATGTTTTCAAAAATAAATTATTCTATGGCTTCAAAACTTTCCAGAATGAATTCTAGAGTTTCATGGTAACATGTTGAATCCTATCTGGCTGAAAAGCCATACCCAAACTCCTTTGGGATTGGTCTTCAACTAATCACCTCAATGGATGTAAATCCATTCTAAAGCTTGAATGGCTATTAAGCCATATCTGACCCTTTGATTGGAGCTTTAGACTAAAGAGCACAAGATTCCTGGAATTCATATTAAAGATTTTGAAATCCTTATTTTTTGTTTTTCAATTAATTTTCAAAAAAAAAATACAAAAAAAAAATTAGAAAATCATAAAAATCAAAAATATTTTTGTGTTCTTGTTTGAGTCTTGAGTCATGTTATAAGTTTGGTGTCAATTGCATGTGCATCTTGCATTTTTCGAAAAAAATCATGCATTCATAGTGTTCTTCATGATCTTCAAGTTGTTCTTGGTAAGTCTTCTTGTTTGATCTTTGCATTTGCATGTTTTGTGTCTTTTCTTGTTTTTCATATGCATTCTTGAATTCTTAGTGCCTAAGCATTAAAGATTTCTAAGTTTGGTGTCTTGCATGTTTTTATTGCATTAAAAATTTTTCAAAAATGTGTTCTTGATGTTCATCATGATCTTCATAGTGTTCTTGGTGTTCATCTTGACATTCATAGCATTCTTGCATGCATTCATTGTTTTGATCCATAACTTTCATGCAGTGCATTATTTTTCTTGTTTTTCTCTCTCATCATAAAAATTCAAAAAATCAAAAAAATATCTTTCCCTTTTTCTCTCTCAAAATTTTGAAAATTAGATTTGGCTTTTCCAAAAATTTTTAAAATCTAGTTGTTTTTATGAGTCAAATCAAATTTTCAATTTAAAAATCTTATCTTTTTCAAAATATTTTTCAAAAATCAAATCTTTTTCATTTTTCTTAGTTATTTTCAAAAATTATAAAAATGTTTTTCAAAAATCTTTTTCTTATCTTTATCACATAATTTTCGAAAATAACATCACCAATTAATGTTTTGATTCAAAAATTTCAAGTTTATTACTTACTTGTTAAGAAAGATTCAAACTTTAAGTTCTAGAATCATATCTTGTGATTTCTTATGAATCAAGTCATTTATTGTGATTTTAAAAATCAAATCTTTTCCAAAACTAATTTCAATCATATCTTTTCAAAAATATCTTCTCATCTTATCTTTTTCAAAAATTTGATTTCAAAATATCTTTTCTAACTTCCTAACTTCTTATCTTTTCAAAATTTGTTGCAACTAACCAACTAACTTTTTGTTTGTTTTTTATCTTTTTCAAAACCACCTAACTAACTCTCTCTCTCTAATTTTCAAAAATATCTTCCCTCTTTTTCAAAATTTCTTTTTAATTAACTAATTATTTCAATTTTTAAAATCTTAATTTTCGAAAATTACTAACATTTTTCAAAAACTATTTTCGAAAATTACTAACTCTTTTTCAAAAATTATTTTCGAAAATCCTCTCCCTCTCTCATCTTATGCTATTTATTTATTCATCTACTAACACCTCTTCCTCACATCACTCACCAAATTCGAACCCCCCTCTTCTATCTGTGTTCAAATTTTTTCTTCTTCTTCTCTTCTTCTACTAACAATAAGGAACCTCTTTACTGTGACATAGATGATTCCTCTTCTTTTATTTTTCTCTTCTCTTTCTTATGAGCAGGGACAAAGAAAAAGGCATTCTTGTTGAAGCTGATCCAGAACTTGAAAGGACTCTGAAGAGGAAACTAAGAGAAGCTAAATCCAGAGACAACCTTATTGAAAATTTCGAACAAGTAAAGGAGATGGCAGCCGAACCCAACAACAATAATGCAAGGAGAATGCTTGGTGACTTTACTGCACCTAATTCCAATTTACATGGAAGAAGCATCTCCATTCCTGCCATTGGAGCAAACAACTTTGAGCTGAAACCTCAGCTAGTTTCTCTGATGCAGCAGAACTGCAAGTTTCATGGACTTCCATCTGAAGATCCTTTTCAGTTCTTAACTGAATTCTTGCAGTTATGTGATACTGTTAAGACTAATGGAGTAGATCCTGAAGTCTACAGGCTCATGCTTTTTCCTTTTGCTGTAAGAGACAGAGCTAGAGTGTGGTTGGACTCTCAACCCAAAGACAGCCTAAACTCTTGGGATAAGCTGGTCACGGCTTTCTTAGCCAAGTTCTTTCCTCCTCAAAAGCTGAGCAAGCTTAGAGTGGATGTTCAAACCTTCAGACAGAAAGAAGGTGAATCCCTCTATGAAGCTTGGGAAAGATACAAACAGTTGACCAAAAAGTGTCCTTCTGACATGCTTTCAGAATGGACCATCCTGGATATATTCTATGATGGTTTATCTGAGCTATCAAAGATGTCATTGGATACTTCTGCAGGTGGATCCATTCACCTAAAGAAAACGCCTGCAGAAGCTAAAGAACTCATTGACATGGTTGCAAATAACCAGTTCATGTACACTTCTGAAAGGAATCCTGTGAATAATGGGACGCCTATGAAGAAGGGAGTTATTGAAGTTGATACTCTGAATGCCATATTGGCTCAGAACAAAATATTGACATAGCAAGTCAATATGATTTCTCAGAGTCTGAATGGAGTGCAAGCTGCATCCAACAGTACTCAAGAGGCTTCCTATGAAGAAGAAGCTTATGATCCTGAAAACCCTGCAATAGCAGAGGTGAATTACTTAGGTGAACCTTATGGAAACACCTATAATCCATCATGGAGAAATCATCCAAATCTCTCGTGGAAGGATCAAAGGCCTCAACAAGGCTTTAATAATGGTGGAAGAAACAGGTTTAACAATAATAAACCTTTTCCATCATCCACTCAGCAACAGACAGAGAACCCTGAACAAAATACTTCTAATTTAGCAAACTTAGTCTCTGATCTATCTAAGGCCACTGTAAGTTTCATGAATGAAACAAGGTCTTCCATTAGAAATTTGGAAGCACAAGTGGGCCAGCTGAGTAAAAGGATCACTGAAATCCCTCCTAGCACTCTCCCAAGCAATACAGAAGAAAATCCAAAAGGAGAGTGCAAGGCCATTGACATAACCAAAATGGCCGAACCCAATGAGGGAGAGGAGGACGTGAATCCCAAGGAGGAAGACCTCCTGGGACGCCCAGTGATCAATAAGGAGTTTCTCTTTGAGGAACCAAAGGAATCTGAGACTCATCTAGAAACCATAGAGATTCCATTGAACCTCCTTAAGCCATTCATGAGCTCTGATGAGTATTCCTCTTCTGAAGAGAATGAGGATGTTACTGAAGAGCAAACTGCCAAGTTTCTTAGTGCAATCATGAAGCTGAATGCCAAATTATTTGGTATTGAGACTTGGGAAGATGAACCTCCCTTGTTCACCAATGAACTAAGTGATCTGGATCAACTGACATTACCTCATAAGAGACAGGATCCTGGAAAGTTCATAATACCTTGTACTATAGGCACCATGATCTTTAAGGCTCTGTGTGACCTTGGTTCAGGGATAAACCTCATGCCCCTCTCTGTAATAGA
Organism: Arachis ipaensis; assembly: GCF_059453495.1. Classification (NCBI taxonomy): domain Eukaryota; kingdom Viridiplantae; phylum Streptophyta; class Magnoliopsida; order Fabales; family Fabaceae; genus Arachis; species Arachis ipaensis. The sequence goes on from NC_142436.1 coordinate 77,255,133, forward strand.
GAAACTGGGAATCTATGGGGTGCAAGCTGCTAAAATCTCATTAGAGATGACAGATAATTCAAGAAAACAGGCTTATGGACAAGTAGAGGACGTGTTAGTAAAGGTTGAAGGCCTTTACATCCCTCCTGATTTCATAGTCCTGGATACTGGAAAGGAAGAGGATGAATCCATCATCCTAGGAAGACCTTTCCTAGCCATAGCAAGAGATGTGATTGATGTGGACAGAGGAGAATTGATCCTTCAATTAAATAAGGACAACCTTGTGTTTACAACTCAAGGATCTCTCTCTGCATCCATAGAGAGGAAGCAGAAAAAGCTTCTCTCAAAGCAGAGTCAACCAAAGCCCCCACAGTCAGACTCTAAGTTTGGTGTTAGGAGGCCACAACCAAACTCTAAGTTTGGTGTTGAACTCCCATATCCAAACTCTAAGTTTGGTGTTGGGGAAGTCTCAACAATGCTCTGAACATCTATGAGGCTCCATGAGAGCCCACTGTCAAGCTATTGACATTAAAGAAGCGCTTGTTGGGAGGCAACCCAATTTCTATTTATCTAACTATATTTTTCTTAGTTATATGTCTTTATAGGTTCATGATCATGAGGAGTCACAAAATAAATATAAAAAATTGAAAACGGAATCAAAAACAGCAGAAGAAAAATCACACCCTAGAGGAAGCATCTGCCTAGCGTTCAACGCTAGAACAGAGCATGGTTCTGGCGCTGAACGTCCAAAATGGGTAGTATTTGGGTGCTGAACGCCCAAAATGGGCATCATCTGGGCGCTGAACGCCAGAATTGCACCCTGGAGAGGAGCTGGCGCTGAGTGCCCAGAACAAGCATGGTTCTGGCGTTCAACGCCAGAAATGGGCAACAAATGGGCGTTGAACGCCCAAAATGGGCACCAACCTGGCACTGAACGCCCAGAGTTGTGTGCAAGGGCATTTTACATGCCTAATTAGGTGCAAGGTTGTAAATCCTTGAACACCTCAGGATCTGTGGACCCCACAGGATCCCCACCTACGTCCACTCACTTCTTCTCACCCCTCTTTCACACAATCCCATAAACACTCTTCCCCAAAACCCTTCACCAATCACCACAATCTCTCTTCCCCATCACCTCCTCACCACTCACATCCATCCACTCTTCCCCATAAACCTACCTCATAAACTCCACCTACCTTCAAAATTCAAAATCAATTTCCCACCCAAACCCACCCTAAATGGCCGAACCTCCACCCCCTCCCATCCCTATAAATAACCCTCCATTCTTCCTCATTTTCACACAACACAACCCTCTCTTCTCTTCTTGGCCGAAACACAACCCCTTCTCCCTCTCCTCCATTTCTTCTTCTTCTTCATCTATTCTTTCTTCTCTTGCTCGAGGGCGAGCAAAATTCTAAGTTTGGTATGGTAAAAGCATAAGCTTTTTGTTTTTTCATTACCATTGATGGCACCTAAGACCGGAGAATCCTTTAGAAAAGGAAAAGGGAAGACAAAAGCTTCCACCTCCGAGTCATGGGAGATAGAAAGGTTCATCTCCAAAGCCCATCAAGACCACTTCTATGATGTTATGGCCAAGAAGAAGGTGATCTCCGAGGTCCCTTTCAAACTCAAAAGAAATGAGTATCCAGAGATCCGACATGAAATTCAAAGAAGAGGTTGGAAAGTTCAAACAAATCCCATCCAACAAGTCGGCATCCTAATGGTTCAAGAGTTCTATGCCAATGCATGGATCACCAAGAACCATGATCAAAGTAAGAACCCGGATCCAAAGAACTATGTTACAATGGTTCGGGGGAAATACTTAGATTTTAGTCTGGAGAATGTGAGGTTGGCGTTCAACTTGCCAAACATGGAAGAGAACGCACGCCCCTACACAAGGAGAGTCAACTTTGATCAAAGGTTGGACCAAGTCCTTATGGACATATGTGTAGAAGGAGCTCAATGGAAGATTGACTCAAAAGGCAAACCGGTTCAACTAAGAAGACTGGACCTTAAGCCTGTAGCTAGAGGATGGTTGGAATTTATTCAATGCTCAATCATTCCCACTAGCAACCGGTCTGAAGTTACTATAGACCGGGCCATCATGATCCATAGCATCATGATTGGAGAAGAGGTGGAAGTTCATGAGATTATACCTCAAGAACACTACAAGGTGGCTGACAAGTCCTCCACTATGGCAAGGTTAGCCTTTCCTCACCTCATTCGCCACCTATGCAATTCGGCTGGGGTTGACATAGAGGGAGATATCCTCATTAAAGAGGACAAGCCCATCACTAAGAAAAAGATGGAGCAAGCAAGAGAGCCCATCCATGGAGCTCAAGAGGCGTATGAAGCTCATCACCATGAGATCCCGGAGATGCCTCAAATGCATTTTCCTCCACAAAACTATTGGGAGCAAATCAACACCTCCCTAGGAGAATTGAGTTCCAATATGGGACAACTAAGGGTGAAATATCAAGAGCACTCCATCATCCTTCATGAAATAAGAGAAGATCAAAAAGCAATGAGGGAGGAGCAACAAAGACAAGGAAGAGACATAGAAGAGCTCAAGGACATCATTGGTTCCTCAAGAAGGAAATGCCACCATCACTAAGGTGGACTCATTCCTTGTTCTTACTTTCTCTGTTTTTCGTTTTCTCTATGTTAAGTGTTTATCTATGTTTGTGTCTTCATTACATGATCATTAGTAGTTAGTAACTTTGTCTTAAAGTTATGAATGTCCTATGAATCCATCACCTCTCTTAAATGAAAAATGTTTTAATTCAAAAGAACAAGAAGTACATGAGTTTTGAATTTATCCTTGAACTTAGCTTAATTATATTGATGTGGTGACAATGCTTCTTGTTTTCTGAATGAATGCTTGAACAGTGCATATGTCTTTTGAAGTTGTTGTTTAAGAATGTTAAATACTGTTGGCTCTTGAAAGAATGATGACAAGGAGACATGTTATTTGATAATCTGAAAAATCATAAAAATGATTCTTGAAGCAAGAAAAAGCAGCAAAGAACAAAGCTTGCAGAAAAAAAAATAGGCGAAAAAAAATAGAAAGAAAAAGAAAAAGCAAGCAGAAAAAGCCAAAAGCTCTTAAAACCAAGAGGCAAGAGCAAAAAGCCAATAACCCTTAAAACCAAAAGGCAAGGGCAAATAAAAAGGATCCCAAGGCTTTGAGCATCAGTGGATAGGAGGGCCTAAAGGAATAAAATCCTGGCCTAAGCGGCTAAACCAAGCTGTCCCTAACCATGTGCTTGTGGCGTGTAGGTGTCAAGTGAAAACTTGAGACTGAGCGGTTAAAGTCAAGGTCCAAAGCAAAAAAAGAGTGTGCTTAAGAACCCTAGACACCTCTAATTGGGGACTTTAGCAAAGCTGAGTCACAATCTGAAAAGGTTCACCCAATTATGTGTCTGTGGCATTTATGTATCCGGTGGTAATACTGGAAAACAAAGTGCTTAGGGCCACGGCCAAGACTCATAAAGAAGCTGTGTTCAAGAATCATCATACTGAACTAGGAGAATCAATAACACTATCTGAACTCTGAGTTCCTATAGATGCCAATCATTCTGAACCTCAATGGATAAAGTGAGATGCCAAAACTATTCAAGAGGCAAAAAGCTATAAGTCCTGCTCATTTGATTAGAGCTATGTTTCATTGATAGTTTGGAATTTATAGTATATTCTCTTCTTTTTATCCTATTTGATTTTCAGTTGCTTGGGGACAAGCAACAATTTAAGTTTGGTGTTGTGATGAGCGGATAATTTATACGCTTTTTGGCATTGTTTTTAGTATATTTTTCGTAGAATCTAGTTACTTTTAGGGATGTTTTCATTAGTTTTTATGTTAAACTTACATTTCTGGACTTTACTATGAGTTTGTGTGTTTTTCTGTGATTTCAGGTATTTTCTGGCTGAAATTGAGGGACTTGAGCAAAAATCAGATTCAGAGGTTGAAGAAGGACTGTTGATGCTGTTGGATTCTGACCTCCCTGCACTCAAAGTGGATTTTCTGGAGCTACAGAACTCGAAATGGCGCACTTCTAATTGCGTTGGAAAGTAGACATCCAGGGATTTTCAGCAATGTATAATGGTCCATACTTTGCCCAAGTTTAGATGATGCAAACTGGCGTTCAACGCCAGTTCTCTGCCCAATTCTGGCGTCCAGCGCCAGAAACAAGTTGCAAAGTGGAGTTCAACGCCCAAACTGGCACCAAAACTGGCGTTCAACTCCAGGAATGACCTCTACACGTGTAACACTCAAGCTCAGCCCAAGCACACACCAAGTGGGCCCCGGTAGTGGATTTATGCATCAATTACTTACTTCTGTAAACCCTAGTAGCTAGTTTATTATAAATAGGACCTTTTACTATTGTATTAGACATCTTTGGATTATCTTTTGATCTATTGATCACGTTTTGAGGGCTGGCCTCTTGGCCATGCCTGGACCTTCACTTATGTATTTTCAATGGTAGAGCTTCTACACTCCAGAGATTAAGGTGTGGAGCTCTGCTGTTCCTCAAAGATTAATGCAAAGTACTACTGTTTTCTATTCAATTCAACTTATTCCACTTCTAAGATATTCATTCGCACTTCAACCTGAATGTGATGAACGTGACAATCATCATCATTCCCTATGAATGCGTGCCTGACAACCACTCCCGTTCTACCTTCGATTGAACGAGTATCTCTTAGATTACTAATACAGGGGACCGAGTCCGAGATATTGGGATCTTCGTGGTATAAGCTAGATTGATGGCGGCATCATGAGAATCCAAAAATTCTAAACCTTGTCCGTGGTATTCAGAGTAGGATTCTGGAATTGAATGACTGTGACGAGCTTCAAACTCGCGAGTGCTGGGCGTAGTGACAGACGCAAAAGGATAGTAAATCCTATTCCAGCATGATCGAGAACCTCCAGATGATTAGCCATGCAGTGACAGCGCATCGGACCATTTTCACAGGGAGGAATAGGATGCAACCAACGACAAAGGTGATGCCTCAAGACGATTAGCCGTGCTGTGACAGAGCATTTGGATCATTTTCCCGAGAGAGATCGAAAGTAGCCATTGGCACCGGTGACATCCTTACATAAAGCCAGCCATAGAAAGAAGTAAGATTGATTGGATGAAGACAGCAGGAAAGCAGAGGTTCAGAGGAACGAAAGCATCTCTACACGCTTATCTGAAATTCTAACCAATGAATTACATAAGTATTTCTATCCTTATTTTAGTATTATTTTCGAAAACCCCATTACTATTTTATATCTGCCTGACTGAGATTTACAAGGTGACTATAGCTTGCTTCATACCAACAATCTCCGTGGGATTCGACCCTTACTCACGTAAGGTATTACTTGGACGACCCAGTGCACTTGCTGGTTAGTTGTGCGAAGTTGTGAACTATGGTATTGGCATCATGTTTTTGGCGCCATTGCCAGGGAAAGAAAGAGCAATGAATTTTACATAATCAAAGTGTAATCACAATTTCGTCCACTACTGACCAAACTTAATACCGTGATGTGTGCAATGATAGCCTAGTGGCATTAATCAATAGACCATCATGTGCATAAAGCTCTAACTCTCGTAATCAGAATAAGACCTAAAATATGAAAGATGCCTAGAGTATGAAACTGAAGCATAGTTAGTCCATTCCTCAGGTTCTACGAAAAAGACTACTCTGATACTATAATCTAACACCCTTACTATCAGAATATTACACTTTCAACTGTGCCACTCTAATAGCGAAAAGTATTACGACGACTTCATATACTTAATAATAAAATAGGAGCTTTTGACTCGAAACTGTATCGCTATCTTCTTTGAAAAGCTGGAAAAATACTTTTTCTTGAAAGAAAACAAGCATATACATATACAAAACTTCTTACCAAGCAACTTACAAATATTATACACATACATGTCATTACAGTCACGACTCCTATCCCTCTTACAAGAATATAATAATATAGGCGAGGGAAATCTATAACATATGTATACAAACAGAAATAACATCTATAACAACTTAGCAAAAATTCCGCGAGCTTCCTCGTCCATCCTGAAAAGAGTAGCCTGTAGGGGGATGAGAACTTCGTCCTCGCAGGTTCTCAGTAGAGGGTTTAAGAATTGTCATAAGAAAATATTTTAAATAAAACTATTTTCAATAACAGTGATCATCAGTTCATTATCCAAATCTAAAACTCATATTTTTTTTTCTTATAAAAATTTCACGCAAAATAACATTCCATACATTTCACCGCTTACTAAGAAACCATTTTAAACAAAACTTACCACTGATCCAACCAATCACGGCCTCTGGCCCAAATCAAATCAACTCGGCCTCTGACCCAAATTAAATTAACTTGGCCTCCGGCCTAAATTAAAACAAATCACCATCAAAACTCAATCCTAAAACAGAATTAATCACTAAAGCTTTAAATCAATAATAAGAAAGTACTCAATTAATATAAAAATCCCTGAAAATATATTCTCAAATAAATATAATAAATCATAAATAATTTTTTATTTAATTTCCAAAAATATGGGGTCTTACAAAGTCTACATCTGCATCAACCCTAAGTAGCTAATATATACACGACACCACGGGATCTGGCCCATAAAAAAAGCCGTTAAGCTGATGCTCATGCTAGCCTAACAACTTTATAACTCCTAAATCTTGGGTGTACTAACACAAGTAAGAGACTAATCGTAAGTCAATGTTAGACTTGAGCGTCATAAAAAAGAATGCTCCTACTACTGTCAGTCAATATGTACATGTGGCCGTTGGGTAGATCATCATGGTGCTCACTTATCTCCTCCTCCTGTTCTATCTCCAAATCTGGATCCTCCTCCTCCTCATCGTCAGCAGCTATAGCAATACCCCCAAAACCACCAAAGACACTACTATCACTATGTACAAATCCGTTAGTGAGCATAGGACCGTCTACGTGGATAGGGATAACTCCATCATCCGGTAGTGCCGGCTCATCGTCTGGCGGGAAGTCAGGAATAGGATCAGGAGGGAAATCCCACTTCGGTGGAGTCACAGGGATATAATGACCAAAGAACTCAGACTCCTCGGGAACTATAGGCTTAGGTGCCGCCTGATTCAGAGGTTAAGCTGGGATAGGGTGTGCATGACCGTCAGGGAAAGGGTGACCAGGAGCGTTTGGGTGAAGCCATGATAGAGGAAACTCGTATGGAGCATCGGGGTTGAAAAGAAGGATATTCAGAGGATGCTGGAAAGGACGATCTCGTAACGCATAACGTCTAACACGAGGCTCCACTCTCAAAACATAGTAACTATGGTACACTGGATCCTCGTAGATATAAAGATCTTCGACTTCATAGAATATGACTCCCGTTTCCATTTGAAGGAGGAAGGGAGAGAGAAGGGGTAAGAATTGGGATGTTCTTAGTAGCTTCGGGCTAATTAGTCATGTTAATTGGCTCCGTCGTGCTTTTCAAATAGTAAATATACTTTTATAGAAGATAGAAGAAAGCAAGAAAGCAAATAAACAAAAAAGCAAAAAAAGTCGAAAAGCAGAGTACAAACAGAGAAATACAAGAATAAAGCACAACACAGAGAATACACGACAATGAATAATGCACACACAAGGATGATTCATGTCTAGTCCTAGTGCAGGTAATGAGCTCATTTGTCGGTTTCTACCCGCTCCTGACATAACCCAAAGCAGCGGAAACGGCTATGGTTTTCCAGTCAACATAGGTACAGTTCTCACTAACTAATGTATGCAATCATATCCTCTATAAGCAATCTTTGCCTTACAGGTGCGGCATTCTAGCCGTGTATGAAATGATATCCTCTGCAAGTGATCCCAAGTTCTCAGTTGCAGATGCAGCCCTCAATGGCTGTGTATCATTGGAAAACATTCTGTGGTCATACCATTATCTATCTTGCTGCCTCAATGCAGCAGATGAACATACAACAGATGATCATAACATAAGGTTCAGTTCTTTATTCTCATTCTCGTTTTCTCTTTCCTTTTTGCCTCTTTGTGCTACCCTTGTTTCTCTTCTTAACGTTTGTATAGCTAATGCCAATTTCGGTATGAATAGTCAGCCTATCCAAAGCATAGGTTCATTAAGTCTATGTTGAACTATTTTGACTTTTCATATAACACCTAACCCTAAGCGCAATTCAAATACTAACTATGTTACTCCTAGATCGCTTCACTAGTCACCATTTATCTTTGTCATTAAAACTTTACCGACTTTTTCTTCGATTTTTATCTTTTCTTCAACATTTTATCTTTCTTTTATCTTTGCCTTACTAATATATTACTATATCCCTATGTATTTTATGAAGATAATTATGAGATTCTGAGGTTAAAATTGTCTTCCTAAGACTTTTAGGAAAAATTGCCTTTTCGCTATTATTTTATTATTTTTAATAAAATATTATTATTAATTAAATAATATTATTTAATATTTATTATTATTTAATATTTTATTATTATTTTTGAAAATTTACTAATTTACCCCAAACTTTTATTAAATTACATTTTGACCCCTATAACTTTAATATTTATACTTTAAACCCTTAAACTTTTAAGGTTTATACTTTTTCTCCCAAAAATATAAAAATATTTTTACTTTAGCCCCTTTCGAGATCAAAGGCTATTCTTCAGTGTTCTTGACAAAATTCAAAGTATTCTTCGTGTTCTTCGTAAATTCTTCAAATTCTTTCTTTGATTCTTACCTGTTTTTCAAACCAATTTTTATCATAATTTAAAATAAAATAGCAACCACCAAAACCCCTTAATTTTCACTTGATTTCAACACAATTTCAACCCTAACATTAGGGTTTCGAATTCCCATCTGCCCAAGAACCCAAGTTCATAGCTTGAATTTTATCAAATTTCATCAAATTTTTACCAAAATTTCACCAAGAATCACTCATGTAAACAATCAATTTCAAGCATAACAAAACCATATCATAATCACACAACTCAAACACAATTAATCAAGATTAATTTTACCAAACTCTACCTTAATTTGCTGCTCCTAATTTAGCTATGCTTCAAGGTGTTCCTAGGGCACTTTTTCTTCCTAAATCACCTCAAGAACAACTTTATATCCTCAAAATCCTAACTGAACAAACCTTCAATCACAAGTTAAAATGAGATTACTCACCTTAATCTTGCTGGAATTTGAGGTTCCTTGTCCCTCAAGTCAAGTTAAGCATGATACCTATGGAAGAACATCAAGAAAACACATGTTTATGCATGTGTTCTTGAAACCGAAACAAAAGGAGGGAGAACAGCCATCTCACCTTACTTCCATCCTTGATAAGTCACATGGATTTGAAGAGAAATAAGATAGGATCACTTTGATCGGTATAGAATTTTGATTTGAGTTTTAGTTCAGAAGAAATCAAGCTTTGAAGATCAACAACCGAGAACTTTTCTCTCTTTTCTCTCTTCCAAGTTTTCGGCCACAAGAGAGGAAATGAACCAGATTGAGGTCTTGGGGGTGAAGGGAGAGCCATGATTGGATGGTGTTGGTGGTGGTTTAAAATAATATTAAAATATCTCAGGTATATAATTACTAAAATTAGATGTATTAGAGCACAAGTAACAACATATCTAGAGATTAGTATTTGAGCTTCTAGTATAAATGACACTAGTAACATGACTAACATGAGAATAGAAGGTATATGATGATGCATTAGCATTTCTAAAGTCATCAGAAAGTTCTGGTGTTAACCTGCACTAATAGACTATGAACTCGGTTAAACCGATCTCTTGTTTTTAACTAAAATAGATCAAATAATATTATAATATTATTCAAGCAGCTCTAAATTTAATATAATAATAATATTATATTACTATTTCTCTTCTCTCATGAATTAAATTCGGCTTGTTAAACTGAGACTAACTACGGAGACCAGAGTCTAAAACTCCTAACCGAAACGGCTCAAAAACTAGGTTCTTCGCGACTGTTTTGTCGAGCTTATCTCAAAAGAAGTTCTTGCTTAGTGATGACATGATGATGATGAAGATCAATGTGCTTGATAATATACTAGAGGTTCTTCCTTTATTAATCTTTCAAATAACTCTGTATCTTCAAAAAAGGTCTCGTGTACCCCAAAACTAAGTTGTTACATAACTCCTTCGGGGATCGAGATTTCCCCTAACATGGAACCAACAAAGAAGTACAAAATCAATTGGGAAAGCTCTTCTTAAGGGGAATTTGTAAAAAATAACATGGGTCAAGGTAAAAACCCCGTTTCTAATGATGAACACGTAGCCTTTTTATGTTTTCGGCTAAATGCTATAGTTTTTTGATCTCGAAGTGTTACCATGCAATGACTCTATCCACCTCTTGCTGCCCTGATCCATGAGAGGTAATCTGTATGATGAGCTTGTCCACATGGTAACAAGCCTTGAAAATCGATCTCCTCTTAGTGCAGTGGGACCACTTTGGCTCCTTTAATTGTGGTTGAACGCAGTTTTAGGGAAGTTTATGGAAGTCGATGGCATCCCGATTTTACCTAAACAACCCATCAAAGGCTTCTGCCTTGCATCTTTGAAACCAACTTGTCTTGGTCCCAAAATTGAAGATCTTTTTTGGGCAATCTTCACCAAATTTTATCATGAAAAAACCTTTTAGAACGGGGAGCTTAACTTTGCACCTTTTGTCGACCGAAAATGTGATCCTACTTGGTTTCGAGCACCAAGAATTTCAAAGGACAATAATGAGAAAGTGCAATGTTCAAATGATAGAAACTGGAGCAATTATATTGCCATCCAAGTTTTCACTACTGGCATCCCCATGTACAAAAAGGATCCATATCAAATCACTTTACATGCTCCCTATTTTGTGGCTCGACAAATGGGATTTTCTCAATCCTTGCTAGCTTTATTTGGTTCAAAATTATCAAGTCAACTAGGCCAAAAAATTTACAACTCCATGTTAGTTACAACTCAGAAACTAAAACACAACAAAGATTATCAATCTGAGTACGAAGCAATTGACTTTGTCCCAAGTCGATATGTGACCAACTCTTTTCTTGTCTAGTGGAAAAAATATTATTCTCAATACAATTGCAGCCTTGAAGAGATTTTTGAAGATATGTTGAGGGTTTGTCCAAGCATGGGTGAAAAGCCTGCCACCATTGCTATCTCGAAGAGGAAAGCAGAATCCTCAAAAGCTCCAAGGAAGAAATTGAAAGCTTCGAAAACTTCTTCTAGAGCATCAAATTTGGCAGAGGTATTGAAACAAACTATTTCTATTACTTTTTATACTTATATTTCCACCAATTGAGGTTATTTGAAAAAAATTTTATTTTCTTAGGCTAAATAACAACACACCAGCAAGTCTGTTGAATCCCCTTCAGAAAATTCAAGTACCAAAACTTCTCCATTGAACACTGGAGATTTCGAAGCTGGCCTTGAAGATATCTCTTCCAGTTCTCACAACTTTGCGGATTCTGAAGCTACGAAGGAGAACTAGTACCAACCCCACCATCCATCAATTATCTTTTACATCTTTGATGAGAAAAATTTATGTTGATCTAAAATTTCACAAAAGTAGAATCTTGTTGCAAGCATAGTCTAGACCAACAATTAACTCTCAATCAAAGTTTAAATCAAAGGATTATCATAATTCAAATCAAATAACCAAGAGTATTTAAACTCCTGGGTCGTTTTCCCTAGGAATTTTAATTAAGTGTCCTATTATTGGCTATGAGGGATTTTGGGGGTTGATGATGACAAGTCATCTTAGCCTAGTTTCACTAGCCTTTTTCTTTTGTTTTCAATTGAATTATGCACTTTCTTGAGCCATAAGCAAGCCAATTGGGTAGATTATAATGCTTCCTTTGATTTAATCAACCATGTATGAATTCATGCTATTTCATGAGGTTTTATGCTATAATTGTCACATATTATGAAAGAATGAATATCTCATGATTTTGAGCATAGCTTTGATGTGTTTGGTTGATTAATGATAGGTGAAGAAAGCTTGGAGAAAGGTTGAAGCAAGAAGGAATGGCTAGGAGGAAGAGAGGACAAAAAGTTTGAGCAAAAGTTTGCCTCAAACTTTAGCTCAAACTTTCGGAATAAGTGGAAATGAACCAGGGAGCAAAAAGCTGGACCAAAAGTTTGCCTCAAAATTTTGTGCAAACTTTTGGGGAAAAAGCTGGAGCAAAAGTTTGCCTCAAACTTTTTGGCAAACTTTTGGCATCACAAATCAACACCCTGGAGAGCAAAAGTTTGCGCCTACGTTTGCCTCAAATTTTTTGGCAAACGTTGGCGCATGAACAACACACCCTGGAGAGCAAAAGTTTGCGCCAACGTTTGCCTCTAACTTTTTGGCAAACGTTGGCGCCATGAGTGTGCAAGGGGAGGCCAACGTTGGAGCAAAAGTTTGACCCCTAACTTTTGCCCCAACGTTGGTATCAGCAAAAGAGGGTGGCTGATGTGAAAAGTTTGAGTAAAAGTTTGCCTCAAACTTTTACTCAAACTTTTACTCAAGCTTTCATGATTCCAAACCCGGTTCAATTCGGTTCTTCTCCAAACTCCAAGAGCAATCAACCAAGGCCTCTATCAACCCAATTCCATCAAGAGCAAAGGCCCAATTGAAGGCTTGAAGACCATTTGAAGAAAGTGTATAAATAGCATAGGATTTAAGTTTTTCGGAGAGCTTTCCCTTTTAATTTTCATAGAGAGTTTTCGGAGAGCTTTTGGTGTTGAGTGAATTTTAATTTCTAAGTCTCGAGGAAGGAGAATTGAATTCCCTTCCTCTTAGTTTTCTTGCTTTCAATTTCAATTACACTTATCTTGGATCTTGGGTTGGAGAATTGAAGGAATTCTGTTTCAATCTCATCCTGAGATCTCTTTGTTGAATTTTACTGCACAATTGAATTTAAATTTTTGTTAATTGCTTCTTCATCTACTTTCTCTACAATTTACAATTCCTTTGCAATTGTTCTTGTTGGATCTAGGAAGGCATTGAGATCTAGACTTGGTTATCTAGTCTCTTGGGTCCTGAGATCTGAATTCTAACTTTACATCCTTTGTTTAATGTTTTTTTTTTCAATCTCATTTACATTTCTGTTTATAGATCCGATTCAATCCAAGTGATCCTTTACTTCTCTGCTTGTTGCAATTTTACTTTTCCTTGTTTAATTTCTGCAAATCCAATTCCCAATTCCCTTTACAATTCAAGCCATTTACATTTCTTGCACTTTAAGATCCTGCAATTTACATTTCTTGCGTTCTAAGTTTCTGCCATTTAATTTCTTGTTCTTTAAGATTCAGCACTTTAAATTTCAGTTCTCTTTACTTTCATGCAATTTACCCATTCCCTTTACTTTCCATGCAATTTAAATTTTGTTAATCACAAATCTCTCAACCAAATCTTGATTCACTTGACTAAATCAACCACTAAACTAAAATTGCTCAATCCTTCAATTCCTGTGGGATCGACCTCACTCCCGTGAGTTATTATTACTTGATGCGACCTGGTGCACTTACCAGTGAGTTTTGTGTCGGATCGTTTTTCGCACATCAAGTTTTTGGCGCCGTTGCCGGGGATTGATTAGATTGACAATGATTAAGTGAGGTGGTGATCTAGATCAAGCACTTTTTCTTTATTTTTCTCTAATTTTGACTAACCCACTAACTGTTTGAATTTGTGCCTAAACTAACACTAACTTTGCTCTCTCAGTAGAGTACATTGCTTTTCTGGTTCTGTGTCTGTTTCTTGTTGTTCTGTACAACAAAAGCAATTTTCTTCTGATTTTCTCTCAAAGCCTATTAACTGTTTGACACATTGTGTCAACTAATCCTCTGACTACATTCTGGCATGAGAATATCCAATTTTTATTTGGATCGTTTGTGATTGTGCAGGTCATGGAGGAAAGGAATCCTACAGCAAGAAGAGAAAAACTGAGGCATTATGATTTCCAGCCTCCATAATCAAAGAGCAAGATGTCAAGCTAGTGACAATAAAAGAGCGCTTGTTGGGAGGCAACCCAACCGGAGGTAACCATCTCTTCATATCTATTTTAATAAAAAGGCTAATTAGTTTTATCTATATTGCAAGAAGCTAAGTTTGGTGTTACACACCAAAACAATATAAAGGAGAATGAAGGATTCTAAGTTTGGTGTTCCACCAAAATCCAATTATAAAACACTTTCTCACTATCTGCATAATGCTGGCTTCAAGCATGTTGGATGAACTGGTTAACTATTTTGCTGTTTCCTAGTTTTCAGTTTTATTGCTTTTGAAAAAGAAGAAAAAAAAAGAAAAAAAATTATCACACATGGTTAATTTGATGCATGAAAACCATTGGCAAGGTACTAAGTTTGGTGTTCCCACACCAAAGTAAGTTCAAAAGCCCACAAATAAATCATGAAAGCTAACCATTTCTTCTTTCAAGTGCTTGGGGAACAAGCAACTTCCAATATCATTGCAGAGCATCATACAAGCTTTTGGAAAGATTAAGCATCATCAATCAAGGGAATGAAAGAGAAATGTGAAGACCAATAATGATGATGATGAGAAGAAGGAAAGCAAGCGAACTCCAAAAGGTTGTATTGTTCAGTGATTATTTTGTATCAGATGCTGCTAAATTAAAAGTTACATAATACCCCTGCTTGTCTGCATAGTGTAGTTTTTTCTGCTATTCAATAATTAAGATGTTTGATTGTTCACAACACTATACTTTTAAAGTTTGCATGCACTCAAGATTTCAAAAAATGCATCACAAGAAAGTTCTTTGAAAAGAAGGATTGAGGAATTAAACAATTTTGAGGCAAGCAAAAGATTAGGAGAAGTGGTGATTCTAGTTGTATGATTATGTATTGAGGTTGCATGCTTGTGAAAACTTGCATGGGAGCTCATAGGCAGGACATGAAGTTCAAAGAAGTATTGTGGAGATTCTCAAAAATCTATTGATCCAAGAAGCAGCAAACAAAACAAAAGAAAACAAAGAAAATACAAAAGCAAAAAGAACATGGCCCAAGGCTCTGAGCATCAATTACTAGGCAGAAAAAGAAAGAAGAAACAAAACTCAAAGAGTTGTTAGCCTAGTAAATGCTTGTGGCTGAGTTGTGTCAAAGAAAGAGGCTTGAGCAAGTAAATCCTTAGGGGTGCTTTAACACCTAATACCTTAAAACCAACCGGTTTAGGAGTATTGATTGAAAGCTTATCTAAAGAGCTGCTTTGAGACATGACACTTAGAGTCGAGGCCAAAGCACAGAAATTATAAGCTGCTTCAAGGTGACTACATATAAAGAGATCTCCATGATACCATTTGGATGAAAATCCTAAGACCTAGGACTCCCAATATGTGAGGACTAGTAAGCACTGAAGCCCTTGTATGAGCATATAATTTAGAGTTCACCCCACTGTTACTTGATCACTTCACTCACAGGACTTTACAAGTTGTTCTTCAATCCATCTTAAATGAAAGAACCATTGAGCATAATTCATTCCTTGCTTGGGGACAAGCAAGCTTTAAGTTTGGTGTTGTGATGACAAGTCATCTTAGCCTAGTTTCACTAGCCTTTTTCTTTTGTTTTCAATTGAATTATGCACTTTCTTGAGCCATAAGCAAGCCAATTGGGTAGATTATCATGCTTCCTTTGATTTAATCAACCATGTATGAATTCATGCTATTTCATGAGGTTTTATGCTATAATTGTCACATATTATGAAAGAATGAATATCTCATGATTTTAAGCATAGCTTTGATGTGTTTGGTTGATTAATGATAGGTGAAGAAAGCTTGGAGAAAGGTTGAAGCAAGAAGGAATGGCTAGGAGGAAGAGAGGACAAAAAGTTTGAGCAAAAGTTTGCCTCAAACTTTAGCTCAAACTTTCGGAATAAGTGGAAATGAACTAGGGAGCAAAAAGCTGGACCAAAAGTTTGCCTCAAACTTTTGTGCAAACTTTTGGGCAAAAAGCTGGAGCAAAAGTTTGCCTCAAACTTTTTGGCAAACTTTTTGGCATCACAAATCAACACCCTGGAGAGCAAAAGTTTGCGCCAACGTTTGCCTCAAACTTTTTGGCAAACGTTGGCGCATGAACAACACACCCTGGAGAGCAAAAGTTTGCGCCAACGTTTGCCTCTAACTTTTTGGCAAACGTTGGTGCCATGAGTGTGCAAGGGGAGGCCAACGTTGGAGCAAAAGTTTGACCCCTAACTTTTGCCCCAACGTTGGTATCAGCAAAAGAGGGTGGCTGATGTGAAAAGTTTGAGTAAAAGTTTGCCTCAAACTTTTACTCAAACTTTTACTCAAGCTTTCATGATTCCAAACCCGGTTCAATTCGGTTCTTCTCCAAACTCCAAGAGCAATCAACCAAGGCCTCTATCAACCCAATTCCATCAAGAGCAAAGGCCCAATTGAAGGCTTGAAGACCATTTGAAGAAAGTGTATAAATAGCATAGGATTTAAGTTTTTCGGAGAGCTTTCCCTTTTAATTTTCATAGAGAGTTTTCGGAGAGCTTTTGGTGTTGAGTGAATTTTAATTTCTAAGTCTCGGGGAAGGAGAATTGAATTCCCTTCCTCTTAGTTTTCTTGCTTTCAATTTCAATTACACTTATCTTGGATCTTGGGTTGGAGAATTGAAGGAATTCTGTTTCAATCTCATCCTGAGATCTCTTTGTTGAATTTTACTGCACAATTGAATTTAAATTTTTGTTAATTGCTTCTTCATCTACTTTCTCTATAATTTACAATTCCTTTGCAATTGTTCTTGTTGGATCTAGGAAGGCATTGAGATCTAGACTTGGTTATCTAGTCTCTTGGGTCCTGAGATCTGAATTCCAACTTTACATCCTTTGTTTAATGTTTTTTTTCAATCTCATTTACATTTCTGTTTATAGATCCGATTCAATCCAAGTGATCCTTTACTTCTCTGCTTGTTGCAATTTTACTTTTCCTTGTTTAATTTCTGCAAATCCAATTCCCAATTCCCTTTACAATTCAAGCCATTTACATTTCTTGCACTTTAAGATCCTGCAATTTACATTTCTTGCGTTCTAAGTTTCTGCCATTTAATTTCTTGTTCTTTAAGATTCAGCACTTTAAATTTCAGTTCTCTTTACTTTCATGCAATTTACCCATTCCCTTTACTTTCCATGCAATTTAAATTTTGTTAATCACAAATATCTCAACCAAATCTTGATTCACTTGACTAAATCAACCACTAAACTAAAATTGCTCAATCCTTCAATCCCTGTGGGATCGACCTCACTCCCGTGAGTTATTATTACTTGATGCGACCTGGTGCACTTGCCAGTGAGTTTTGTGTCGGATCGTTTTCCGCACATCAAGTTTTTGGCGCCGTTGCCGGAGATTGATTAGATTGACAATGATTAAGTGAGGTGGTGATCTAGATCAAGCACTTTTTCTTTATTTTTCTCTAATTTTGACTAACCCACTAACTATTTGAATTTTTGCCTAAACTAACACTAACTTTGCTCTCTCAGTAGAGTATATTGCTTTTCTGGTTCTGTGTCTGTTTCTTGTTGTTCTGTACAACAAAAGCAATTTTCTTCTGATTTTCTCTCAAAGCCTATTAACTGTTTGACACATTGTGTCAACTAATCCTCTGACTACATTATGGCATGAGAATATCCAATTTTCATTTGGATCGTTTGTGATTGTGCAGGTCAGGGAGGAAAGGAATCCTACAGCAAGAAGAGAAAAACTGAGGCATTATGATTTCCAGCCTCCATAATCAAAGAGCAAGATGTCAAGCTAGTGACAATAAAAGAGCGCTTGTTGGGAGGCAACCCAACCGCAGGTAACCATCTCTTCATATCTATTTTAATAAAAAGGCTAATTAGTTTTATCTATATTGCAAGAAGCTAAGTTTGGTGTTACACACCAAAACAATATAAAGGAGAATGAAGGATTCTAAGTTTGGTGTTCCACCAAAATCCCATTATAAAACACTTTCTCACTATCTGCATAATGCTGGCTTCAAGCATGTTGGATGAACTGGTTAACTATTTTGCTGTTTCCTAGTTTTCAGTTTTATTGCTTTTGAAAAAGAAGAAAAAAAAGAAAAAAAATTATCACACATGGTTAATTTGATGCATGAAAGCCATTGGCAAGGTACTAAGTTTGGTGTTCCCACACCAAAGTAAGTTCAAAAGCCCACAAATAAATCATGAAAGCTAACCATTTCTTCTTTCAAGTGCTTGGGGAACAAGCAACTTCCAATATCATTGCAGAGCATCATACAAGCTTTTGGAAAGATTAAGCATCATCAATCAAGGGAATGAAAGAGAAATGTGAAGACCAATAATGATGATGATGAGAAGAAGGAAAGCAAGCGAACTCCAAAAGGTTGTATTGTTCAGTGATAATTTTGTATCAGATGCTGCTAAATTGAAAGTTACATAATACCCCTGCTTGTCTGCATAGTGTAGTTTTTTCTGCTATTCAATAATTAAGATGTTTGATTGTTCACAACACTATACTTTTAAAGTTTGCATGCACTCAAGATTTCAAAAAATGCATCACAAGAAAGTTCTTTGAAAAGAAGGATTGAGGAATTAAACAATTTTGAGGCAAGCAAAAGATTAGGAGAAGTGGTGGTTCTAGTTGTATGATTATGTATTGAGGTTGCATGCTTGTGAAAACTTGCATGGGAGCTCATAGGCAGGACATGAAGTTCAAAGAAGTATTGTGGAGATTCTCAAAAATCTATTGATCCAAGAAGCAGCAAACAAAACAAAAGAAAACAAAGAAAATACAAAAGCAAAAAGAACATGGCCCAAGGCTCTGAGCATCAATTACTAGGCAGAAAAAGAAAGAAGAAACAAAACTCAAAGAGTTGTTAGCCTAGTAAATGCTTGTGGCTGAGTTGTGTCAAAGAAAGAGGCTTGAGCAAGTAAATCCTTAGGGGTGCTTTAACACCTAATACCTTAAAACCAACCGGTTTAGGAGTATTGATTGAAAGCTTATCTAAAGAGCTGCTTTGAGACATGACACTTAGAGTCGAGGCCAAAGCACAGAAATTATAAGCTGCTTCAAGGTGACTACATATAAAGAGATCTCCATGATACCATTTGGATGAAAATCCTAAGACCTAAGACTCCCAATATGTGAGTACTAGTAAGCACTGAAGCCCTTGTATGAGCATATAATTTAGAGTTCACCCCACTGTTACTTGATCACTTCACTCACAGGACTTTACAAGTTGTTCTTCAATCCATCTTAAATGAAAGAACCATTGAGCATAATTCATTCCTTGCTTGGGGACAAGCAAGCTTTAAGTTTGGTGTTGTGATGACAAGTCATCTTAGCCTAGTTTCACTAGCCTTTTTCTTTTGTTTTCAATTGAATTATGCACTTTCTTGAGCCATAAGCAAGCCAATTGTGTAGATTATCATGCTTCCTTTGATTTAATCAACCATGTATGAATTCATGCTATTTCATGAGGTTTTATGCTATAATTGTCACATATTATGAAAGAATGAATATCTCATGATTTTAAGCATAGCTTTGATGTGTTTGGTTGATTAATGATAGGTGAAGAAAGCTTGGAGAAAGGTTGAAGCAAGAAGGAATGGCTAGGAGGAAGAGAGGACAAAAAGTTTGAGCAAAAGTTTGCCTCAAACTTTAGCTCAAACTTTCGGAATAAGTGGAAATGAACCAGGGAGCAAAAAGCTGGACCAAAAGTTTGCCTCAAACTTTTGTGCAAACTTTTGGGCAAAAAGCTGGAGCAAAAGTTTGCCTCAAACTTTTTGGCAAACTTTTGGCATCACAAATCAACACCCTGGAGAGCAAAAGTTTGCGCCAACGTTTGCCTCAAACTTTTTGGCAAACGTTGGCGCATGAACAACACACCCTGGAGAGCAAAAGTTTGCGCCAACGTTTGCCTCTAACTTTTTGGCAAACGTTGGTGCCATGAGTGTGCAAGGGGAGGCCAACGTTGGAGCAAAAGTTTGACCCCTAACTTTTGCCCCAACGTTGGTATCAGCAAAAGAGGGTGGCTGATGTGAAAAGTTTGAGTAAAAGTTTGCCTCAAACTTTTACTCAAACTTTTACTCAAGCTTTCATGATTCCAAACCCGGTTCAATTCGGTTCTTCTCCAAACTCCAAGAGCAATCAACCAAGGCCTCTATCAACCCAATTCCATCAAGAGCAAAGGCCCAATTGAAGGCTTGAAGACCATTTGAAGAAAGTGTATAAATAGCATAGGATTTAAGTTTTTCGGAGAGCTTTCCCTTTTAATTTTCATAGAGAGTTTTCGGAGAGCTTTTGGTGTTGAGTGAATTTTAATTTCTAAGTCTCGGGGAAGGAGAATTGAATTCCCTTCCTCTTAGTTTTCTTGCTTTCAATTTCAATTACACTTATCTTGGATCTTGGGTTGGAGAATTGAAGGAATTCTGTTTCAATCTCATCCTGAGATCTCTTTGTTGAATTTTACTGCACAATTGAATTTAAATTTTTGTTAATTGCTTCTTCATCTACTTTCTCTATAATTTACAATTCCTTTGCAATTGTTCTTGTTGGATCTAGGAAGGCATTGAGATCTAGACTTGGTTATCTAGTCTCTTGGGTCCTGAGATCTGAATTCCAACTTTACATCCTTTGTTTAATGTTTTTTTTCAATCTCATTTACATTTCTGTTTATAGATCCGATTCAATCCAAGTGATCCTTTACTTCTCTGCTTGTTGCAATTTTACTTTTCCTTGTTTAATTTCTGCAAATCCAATTCCCAATTCCCTTTACAATTCAAGCCATTTACATTTCTTGCACTTTAAGATCCTGCAATTTACATTTCTTGCGTTCTAAGTTTCTGCCATTTAATTTCTTGTTCTTTAAGATTCAGCACTTTAAATTTCAGTTCTCTTTACTTTCATGCAATTTACCCATTCCCTTTACTTTCCATGCAATTTAAATTTTGTTAATCACAAATATCTCAACCAAATCTTGATTCACTTGACTAAATCAACCACTAAACTAAAATTGCTCAATCCTTCAATCCCTGTGAGATCGACCTCACTCCCGTGAGTTATTATTACTTGATGCGACCCGGTGCACTTGCCGGTTAGTTTTGGGTGTTTTGGAGAAATTCGTTTTTCCACAAAAATATCCATCAGTTGATTATAAGAGGCAAGAAATTAAAATGCAAGGAAGTAAATAGACATGCAAGGAATTAAAGCTCAAAGCAAGTAAATCAAAAATGTAATTCAAGTGGAAAAAAGTAGGAAATCTTAGCAAGGATTGGGAGTTAAAGATTCCTATCATAATCATAGAACACAAACATGATAATTGCTAAGAATTAATCCCAATTAGTCTATCCTAACATCGAGAATAAGTCAAAAGGGTATAATTGATCTCAATTCACAAGTCCTAATCAACTCACTAATTAACTTAATGAAAGATTAATGTTAGTGGAAACTAAACCAACTAACAATCCTAATCACAACATCGAATGGACATCTATGATTCAAGGTCACCTAATTATCCAATTCCAAGCCAAGAGTGTGAAAAACTAGCCAAAAGCTAAAAGAGACATTCTATCAAACACCTAACATGCATAAAAGGGGAAATATCATAAATTGCAATAAAAAAAATTCTATAACTACCAATTACAATAAAATGATAATAACAACTCAAACAAGCATTAAAGAGAGACATAAAATATCAAAATTGCATTAAATGAAATTGAAAGTAACAAGAGTGTTCATAAACTAGAAACAACAAAATTGAGGAAATAACAAAAGAAATGAAGAAGATCAAAGCAAGAGAGCATGAAAACATAAGTGAAATTACACTAAAACAAGAATTAAATACTGAAATTAAAGAGAAAGTAAACTATAAACCCTAATTCTAAAGAGAAGGGGGAGCTTCTCTCTCTAGAAAACAAACTAAAACATGTAAAAATCTAAACCTAAGTGCTCCCCCCTTCATCTTTCTTCACTTTGGCTTGAAATAGCTTCAGAAATGAGCTGGATTGGGCTTTGGAAGCCCAAAAATCACCCCCAGCAATTTCCAATTAATGGCCTCACGTGCATGCAATCGTGCGTACGCACAACCTACGATGCGTACGCACAGTTGCGCAAAATTCCCATCATGCGTACGCATCCTTGCATGAAGTTACCGTTGTGCGTTCGCACGCATCACTATTCGTGTGTACGCATCTTTGCAGCAGCTTCCAAATTCCATTTTCTTCACGATTTCCCCCATTTTGGATGCTCTTTCTTCACTTCTTCAACCCAAACTTTCCTTGAAAACCTGAAATTACTTGACAAATATATCAAGGCACCAAATGGGATCAAAGTGAATAAAATTTAGCAATAAAAAGGCCTAAAGAGCATGTTTTCACTTTCAAACACAAATTAGGAAGACATCATGAAACTATGCTATTTCAATGGATAAATGCAAGAAAAGTCAATGAAATCCACCTAATTAAAGCAAATAAATACCATGAAATGTGGATTCATCAATCTTCCAGTGCTAACTGGACCCCACCAATCAATACTGAGCCAAAGAAGACAAAGAGATGATGAGACAAATTTGTTGCAAACTGGAGTTGTCATCGAAGCTCCAATGACCACACATGATGTCATTGTGTATACTCCTTCTGATAGGGTCGAACTTACACCCTTTGCCCAAGACCCAATTTCCCACTTGCTTAAAACTGGAGGTGCAGAAGTCAATAATCAAAGGGAAGAAACTATCGATCTTAGCCAAGGTGATGACGTTTTGAGTGAGCTTCTTGGAGTCATCTTGAAGATCTCCAAAGGCAAAGAAACTAGACTATCGAGTTCTGAGAACAAATCAGTTCATTTAGATCAGAATCCTTAAGTTCCTAACCTTCCTGAAGGCACATGTGATCCAAATGTAACAAAAAATCCCATTAATCCTAATGTTTTCGATCTCCTTCAAAAACTAAAACTTCTTCTTGCCAATCCTATTGGGGTATGGTTCTCACAAGATGGTCTTGATGCTACACTTAACCAGATTTTGAATTCCAATATTTCCCTTCAAGATTCTTTTGATCATATCAAACCACTTGCATCTTTTATCAATCACACCAAAAAACTTTTCTCATGTCAGAACGAGCTTTAGTTCCATAAAAAAGGGATGAAAGAGGTTAAAGATCGAAGTGCCAAGGTTGAGGTTTCCTTAGCTGATAGACAAAAGAAAGTATTAGATTATGAAACTCATCTGATTGAGGCTTCTATCGAATTGAATCAACTGATTAACTGGGAAAATGAGCTCAAAAAAGAACTTGCTGAAATTAGGCAGAACAAAGCTCTTCTCCAAAAACCTCTTAACAAGATCCAAAGTATAAAACAATTGCTCGACAAAGAAGTCCTTTCTTTATCAAAGGACAAAGATGACTTGGACGGTCGAACTCTCCAACATCAGATTACAGAAAGTGAGCATCTTCGAGAACTTGAATCACTCGCACAAGATCACACCAAGATAAAAGAACAATTGGACTAACTCTTGCAACTTTGTGAAGATTGAAGGCTTCGAATTCCAAGTTTCTCTTGTAAAAATATTTTGAATTTACCATTACTTTAGTTTCAAGCTTAATTATCATTTCACAAACATCGATACTATTTTAAGTACTCCCCGTTTATCGATTTAATTTCGAGTCCAGTATTAATATGTTTAATTCGATATGCATTCCTTGAATACAAACTAATTATTTGAAAAGGTCCTTCCAAACTAGGGGAACCATTTTCCATAAACACTTGATTTTTTATCAATCGGCAAAATAACTTTTCAAACTAGTTTACCAATGTCAAACACTTTTTCTTTTACTTGTTGATTGTATATGCGTGCCACATTCTCTTTAGTCTTTATAATGAAAAATGTGATCGAGTGCTAATAAACGTTCATTGTTTAAGTTGTTCAACTCATCAAACATCGTATTCTAATAATCTTCAACTGGTAATTCATCTTGATGCAACACCCTTATAGTATTAGGATTAATTTCTAAAGGTAAAATTGCATCATGGCCATAAACTAATTTATAAGGAGACGTGTTTATCGAACCTCTTACTGAATTTCGATAAGCCCATAACACCTGACTCAAAGTTTCATGCCAAGTGTGAGGTTTTTTGCCAATTTGTTTCTTAATTAAACTAATTAAAATCTTATTTGCTGCTTTAACCTGACCATTTGCTTGTGCATAATATGGGGTCAAAGTCACCATAGTTATATTCTTTGATGTTGCAAAATTTTTTATACGTTGGCCAGTAAACATTGTGCCTTGATCAGTACTTAAAGTTTGAGGAATTCTAAATTGATAAATTATATGTTCCTCTGTGAAATTGATAATCTCATTTTGACCAACTTCTATCAAAGGGATAGCTTCCACCCATGTTGTAAAATAGTCAATCGCTACTAAAAAAAATTTGTGATTTTTAGATGATGGAGGGTGAATCATTCCAATTAAATCCAATGTCCATCTTCTAAATGGAGAAGGCTTTATAATCAAATGCAATTTAGAAGTAGAAATTTGTTGTATTACTCCATGCTTCTGACACTCTTGACATGCTTTTGCATAATCAATGCAATCTTTGACCATAGACGAATAATACACTTGATCACGTCGCAATACCCACTTCATTCTTTCACCAGCTTGATGGGTACCACATATACCCTCATCGACTTCACCAAGAGTAATTATTTTCTCAGACTGACTCAAATATCTCATGAGACTTTCTTTGATGCCTTTTTAATACAACTCCTCACCTATTACCACAAAATTCATTGCTTTTAATTAAAGTTTTTGATCAACTTGCATGTTAGGATCTTTTAAATATTCTACAATTAGTTTTCTCCAATCATTATTATCCCACTTATCAATGACTAAGATTTCTCTTTCTTTGATAAGAGTAAGGATTTGTTGAACCTCTATCAATTTTCCTAGAGTCTCAAGTAAAACTTTTACATCGACGCAATTCGATCCAACTCATTAGCAACTTCATTTTGAATCCTTGGAATATGAACCAAAAATACTTTTTGAAAAGATACCAATAATTTCCATGCTGTTGATAAACCCCAATTTTGTGGTTTATATTGTGTAGAATTTAGGGAGTTTTGTCAATATTTTCCACACTTATTCACAAGAAATGCATGGTTTTGTGTTTCCTTCCTAATATTGCTCCATGATGAAAAACATGTTTATTTTGCCTTAAAATTACCATATTTTAATCCTCTTTTATTGCCATTCGATACTGTGATGTATTTGTTGAGTGATTTCAGGAATTATAGGGTAGGAATGACCTAGAAGAGAGAAAGAAAGCATGCACAAGAGAAAGGAACATGAAGATTTGGATTTTGGGAAACTCAATATTGGCGCGGACGCGCACTCCACGCGCACGCATGGATGAGGATAGCTAGAAGTGACGCGCAAGGATGGACGCATCCGTGCGGATCAGAAAATTCCCACCGATGTGCACGCATGCATGGCGCGCACGCGTGGAAAGCTGCACGTGACCTCATTAAAGGAAATCGTGCCTGGCGATTTCTGAGGCTCATCAGGCCCAAATTCAATCTGTTTCTGCATGGAAAAGACCCAAGGATGCTAGGAGGAAAGGGGGGGGATCATTCATTTTACACTAGACACAATTTTTAGCTAGTTTTTGGTTCTTTGTTCTTCTAGAGAGAGAAACCCTTGTTCCTCTCTAGATCTAGTTTTAATTTGATCTTCCCTTGTTGAATTCTGAGTTGGATCTTGTTAATTACTAGTTTTAATTGTTTAATTTGAATTCCTTAGTATAATTTTGCTTAGATCTTGTGTTAGTTTTATGAATTCTTGTCAATTGTCATTTTATACCCATTTCATGAATGTTGTGAATCTTGATTTGTTGATGTTACATTGATGATTTCTATAATTAATTGTGTTGTTTGAATGATTGTATGTGGATAATTGTTTGTGGGTATCTGTTAATTTCAATTTAATTGCAATTTAAACATGTCTTTTATTAATGCTTACCATGTGTTTGATGAATTGTTTACTTTGATTATGGAGTATTTCTCTTTACTCTTGGCCTAGACTAAGGAGATTGGGTAAACTTAAGTCATTGGGTCTAATGGATTTGATGATTTGGGAACCCTTAGTGGTCAATTTGATAAGCATTGACACTAACCTACTACTAAGTCAATTAGTAGTGAGGTTAGAACTCATGGGTTGATGTTGACCAAACCATTTGACGTACTTATGAGTTTGGTTCCTCATAATTGTCAAGATATGGTTATTAGACAAGGATGGTGACCCCAATTCCCATGCCTAGCCAAGAGTTGCTTTTATCATCATATTTGAAAACCCAAATTCTTGATTACTTGTCTTAGTTATAGTTACTTGTTTAGTTTAGAATAGAATTATATTGGATGTTACTTTGTTAGTTTAGAATTGCTCATATCTTGCTTAGTTATTTGAATTAGTTCCTTGCAATTTAAGATTACTTGCTTGTTAAGATTCCTAGTTTAAATTCTTGCTCATGACTCACAACCCCGGATTTCTAACCAATGTTGAAGCATATGTTTTCTGGTGCACGAAATCACAATCACACTTTTGTAATTCTGTAGAACTAACCAGCAAGTGCACTGGGTCGTCCAAGTAATACCTTACGTGAGTAAGGGTCGATCCCACATAGATTGTCGGCTTGAAGCAAGCTATGGTTATCTTGTAACTCTTAGTCAGGATATCAATAATTCTCAGATTTAATTGTAAAAAGTAGAAGAACATGAAATAATTACTTGTTATGCAGTAATGGAGAATAGGTTGAGGTTTTGGAGATGCTCTATCTTCTGAATCTCTACTTTCCCACTGTCTTCTTCTTCATGCACGCAAGACTCCTTCCATGGCAAGCTGTATGTTGGTGGATCACCGTTGTCAATGGCTGCCATCCGTCCTCTCAGTGAAAATATTCCAAATGCGCTGTCACCGCACGGCTAATCATCTGTCGGTTCCCACTCATGCTGGAATAGGATCCATTGATCCTTTTGCGTCTGTCACTACGCCCAGCATGCGTGAGTTTGAAGCTCATCACAGTCATCCCTTCCTAGATCCTACTCGGAATACCACAGACAAGGTTTAGACTTTTCGAATCTCAGGAATGGCCGCCAATAATTCTAGCCTATACCACGAAGGTTCCAATCCTAGATTAGAAACCCAAGAGATACACATTCAAGCTTGATTGCATGTAGAACGGAGGTGGTTGTCAGGTACGCGTTCATAGGTGAGAATGATGATGAGTGTCACGGATCATCACATTCATCAGGTTGAAGTGCGAATGAATATCTTAGAATAGAAGCAAGCGTGATTGAATGAAAAACAGTAGTAATTGCATTAATTCATCAAAACACAGCAGAGCTCCTCACCCCCAACCATGGGGTTTAGAGACTCATGCCGTCAGAAATACAATATGAAACGTGTAAAGTGTCATGAGGTACAAAATGAATCACTAAAAGTGGTTTTTATAATCAACTAGTGACCTAGGGTTACAAAAAAAGAGTAAGCTAGGGTGTTTAGTGTAAAAATCCACTTCCGGGGCCCACTTGGTGTGTGCTTGGGCTGAGCATTGAAGCTTTCATGTGTAGAGACTTTTCTTGGAGTTAATCGCCAGCTTTTGTGCCAGTTTGGGCGTTTAACTTCAACTTTTATGCCAGTTCTGGCGTTTTGACGTCAGAATTTCTATGCTGACTTGGAACGCCGATTTGAACCATTAAATCTCGAGCAAAGTATGGACTATTATATATTGCTGGAAAGCCCAGGATGTCTACTTTCCAACGCAATTAAGAGCGCGCCAATTGAGATTCTGTAGCTCCAGAAAATCCACTTCGAGTGCAGGGAGGTCAGAATCCAACACCATCTGCAGTCCTTTTTCAGCCTCTGAATCAGATTTTTGCTCAGGTCCCTCAATTTCAGCCAGAAAATACCTAAAATCACAGAAAAATACAGAAACTCATAGTAAATTCCAGAAATATGATTTTTGAATAAAAACTAATAAAAACATAATAAAAACTAACTAAAATATACTAAAAACATACTGAAAACAATGCCAAAAAGCGTATAAATTATCTGCTCATCACAATACCAAACTTAAATTGTTGCTTGTCCCCAAGCAACTGAAAATCAAATAGGATAAAAAGAAGAGAATATACAATGAATTCCAAAAGCATCTATGAAGATCAGCCTTAATTAGATGAGCGGGGCTATTAGCTTTTTGCTTCTGAACAGTTTTGGCATCTCACTTTTTCCTTTGAAGTTCAGAATGATTGGCATCTATAGGAACTTAGAATTTAGATAGTGTTATTGATTTTCATAGTTCAGTATGTTGATTCTTGAACACAGCTACTTTATGAGTCTTGGCCGTGACCCAAAGCATTTTGTTTCCAGTATTACCACTGGATACATAAATGCCACAGACACATAACTGGGTGAACCTTTTCAGATTATGACTCAGCTTTGCTAGAGTCTCTAATTAGAGGTGTCCAAAGCTCTTAAGCACACTCTTTTTGCTTTGGACCATGACTTTAACCGCTCAGTCTCAAGTTTTCACTTGACACCTTCACGCCACAAGCACATGGTTAGGGACAGCTTGGTTTAGCCGCTTAGGCCAGGATTTTATTCCTGTGGGCCCTCCTATCCACTGATGCTCAAAGCCTTGGATCCTTTTTATTTTACCCTTGCCTTTTGGTTTAAAGGGCTATTGGCTTTTTCTGCTTGCTTTTTCTTTTTCTTCTTTTTTTTTCTTTTCTTCTCTTTTTTTTCGCCATTTTTTTCGCATATATTTTTTTCTGCAAGCTTTTCACTGCTTTTTCTTGCTTCAAGAATCATTTTTATGATTTTTCAGATTATCAATAACATTTCTCCTTTTCCATTATTCTTTCAAGAGCCAACAATTTTAACATTCATAAACAACAAATTCAAAAATATGCACTGTTCAAGCATTCATTCAGAAAGACAAAAAGTATTGCCACCACATCAAAATAATTAATCTATTTTAAAATTTGAAATCCATGTACTTCTTTTTCTTTTGCAATTAAAAACACTTTTTATTTAAGAAAGGTAATGGATTCATAGGACATTCATAGCTTTAAGACATAAACTTTAAATTTTATTAATCCTGGAATGACAATAAGACTCAAAAATAAATATAAGAGCAAACCAATAATAATTAAAAATAGAAAAATAAATGACTCTTAAAATAGATTCCTATTAATAGAGGTTATCACAGAGTTAGGACTCAACAACCTTAATTTTGAGCAGTGGATGCTCCTTCAATCTGTGGGGTGTTTGGTCCTTCAAGGGAGAGCTTCTGACGCTTCAGCTCCTGTAGCTCACGCCCCTGCTTCTCCTGTTCCTTCAGCAGCTTGCAGAGCATGCAGTTTTGATTCTGCTGTTCTTCCTTAAGTTGTTCCATAGCTTCTTGTAGCTTGGTAACAGATGCTTCTAGGCGGGTCCATTAGTCAATTTCAGGGATTTCTGGGAGGAACTCCTGCACCCTCCTTTTGATGGAGTTGTCTTGCACTTGTCCTTCCATTGACTTCTTGGTGATTGGGTGTTCGATTGAGATGAATTCATCTACTCCCATCCTCACCCCAGCATCTTTACATAGCAGAGAAATTAAGCTTGGGTAAGCCAGTTTGGCTTCAGTGGAGTTCTTGTTTGCAATTGTGTAAATCTCACAAGAAATCAGATGATGAATCTCCACTTCTTTTTCCAGCATAATACAATTTATCGTCACTACTCTTTTGACAGTGACCTCAGAGCGGTAGCTAGTGGGAAATATAGAACGCCCAATGAAGTCCAACCAGCCTCTTGCGACTGGTTTGAGATCTCCTCTCTTGAGTTAGTTTGGGACATCTTTTGAATTGGTTATCCACTTAGTTCCAGGGAGGCATATGTCCTCTAGAACTTGATCCAACCCCTTATCTACTCTCACCATTCTCCTGTTAAAGGATTCTGGATCATCTTGTAGTTGAGGCAGTTTGAAGACCTCTCTTATTTTGTCCAGATGGAAGTAAATAAGCCTCCCTCTGACCATAGTTCGGTAGGTGTGAAAGGCGGTTCCAGTTATTCTCTGCTTATCTGTTAGCCATAGATTTGAGTAGAATTCCTGAACCATGTTTCTTCCAACCTTTGTTTCAGGATTAGCTAGAATTTCCCATCCTCTGTTTCGAATTTTCTCTTGGATCTCCAGATATTCGTCTTCTTTCAGATTGAATTTAACTTCCGGGATCACTGACCTCAGACCCATTATTTTGTGGTAATGGTCTGCATGTTCTTTGGTTAAGAACCTCTCTTGATTCCAAAGACTCTTTGGAGTATTCTCTTTCTTTCCTCTTGAATTAGTTTTTTTTCCCTTAGGAGCCATGATCTTGATGAGTCTTAGCTCAGTGATCATGGAAAAACACACCAAACTTAGAGGTTTGCTTGCCCTCAAGCAAAAGAAAGGAAAGGGGAGAGAGAGGAGGAGAAGAAAATTCAAATGGTGGAGAGGAGGGGATGGGCGAATGTGTATTTATAATAGGAGGGGAGGGATTTCAAAAATTTTGAAAGAGATATGACATAGAGATATGATTGGTGGAAGAAAATAAAATCATGATATGAAAAAGGTGAGATTTTTAATTGAAAAATATATAAAGAGGTTAAATCTGAAAATTTTGGTTATGCATCTAAGAAATAAGAGATGATATGATGAGTTTGGAAAGATTTGGAAAGAAATTGAAAAGATACTTGAGTTTTTCGAAGAAGAATTGGGAAGGATTTGAAAGTAATTTGAAAAGAGATTTAGAAGAGTGTTGAATTTTTGAAAATTGAGGATGAATGATGCAAGTTTGAAACATGTTTATGCAGAAAATTATGAGTCAAAACATGAAAATTTGAAAAATTTTGAAGTGGAAAACAAAATCTCCTCCCCCTGCCTTTCTGGCGTTAAACGCCCAGCCAGGTACCCTGACTGGCGTTAAACGCCATAAATCCTTTGTTACTGGGCGTTTTTCTGAACGCCCAGGATGCTGCAATTCTGGCATTAAACGCCCAGAATGGTACCCATTCTGGCATTTAATGCCTAAAATGGTACCTTTACTGGCGTTAAACGCCCAAAATACTCCTTACTGGCGTTTTCTTGCCAGTGAGCTCCTTTTCTCTGATTTTTGCGCTGAATCCTTCTGTAACTCTGCGAATTCCTTCAATTTTGATGATTAATCTTTGAAGAAAATTTATTTCAACTTCTGCAAGTATTACTTAAGACAAATAACTTGCTAATGGCTGGGTTGCCTCCTAGCAAGCGCTTCTTTATTGTCTTTAGCTGGACCTTGACTGAGCTTTATTCAAGCCTCAGTTTTGAGCATTCTTGCTCAAAATTGCTTTCAAGATAATGTTTGATTCTCTGTCCATTAACAATGAACTTTTTATCAGAGTCAAAATCCTAAAGCTCAACATATCCATATGGTGACACACTTGTAATCACATATGGTCCCCTCCACCGGGATTTTAATTTTCTGAGGAATAGTCTGAGCCTAGAGTTAAACAATAGCACCTTCTGTCCTGGTTCAAAGACTCTAGATGACAGTTTCTTGTCATGTCACCTTTTTGCTTTCTCCTTATAAATTTTTGCATTTTCAAAAGTATTGAGTCTGAATTCCTCTAGCTCATTCAGCTGGAGCAGTCTTTTCTCTCCAGCTAACTTAGCATCCAGGTTTAGGAATCTGGTTGCCCAGTAGGCTTTATGTTCCAGTTCCACGGACAGATGACAGGCCTTGCCATATACCAGCTGGTATGGAGAGGTTCCTATAGGAGTCTTGAATGCTGTTCTGTATGCCCACAGAGCATCATCCAAGCTTTTTGCCCAATCCTTTCTACGGGCATTACAGTCCGTTCCAGGATTCTCTTTAGTTCTCCGTTAGAGACTTCAGCCTGCCCATTTGTCTGTGGATAATACGGAGTTGCCACTTTGTGGCTAACTCCATATCTGACCATAGCAGAGTAAAGCTATTTATTGCAAAAATGAGTGCCCCCATCACTTATTAGTACTCTGGGAACACCAAATCTGCTGAAAATATGTTTCTGGAGGAACTTCAGCACAGTCTTAGTATCATTAGTGGGTGTGGCAATTACTTCTACCCATTTAGATACGTAGTCTACTGCCACCAGAATGTAAGTGTTTGAGTATGATGGTGGGAAAGGACCCATGAAGTCAATACCCCATACATCAAACAACTCAATCTCTAAGATCCCTTGTTGAGGCATGGCGTAACCATGAGGCAAGTTACCAGCTCTTTGCAACTGTCACAGTTACGCACAAACTCTCGGGCATCTTTATAGATAGTAGGCCAGTAGAAGCCACATTGGAGGACCTTAGTGGTTGTTCGCTCGCCTCCGAAATGTCCTCCATACTGTGATCCATGGCAATGCCATAGGATCTTCTGTGCCTCCTCTCTAGGTACGCATCTGCAGATCATTCCGTTTGCACATCTCTTAAAGAGGTATGGCTCATCCCATAGGTAGTACTTTGCATCAGAAATTAGTTTTTTTCTTTGTACCTTGCTGTACTCATTGGGTATGAACCTCACAACTTTATAATTTGTAATGTCCGCAAACCATAGTGCCTCTTGAATGGCAAAGAGTTGTTCATCCGGAAAGGTCTCAGAGATCTCAGTAGGAGGAAGGGACGCCCCTGCTACTGGTCGGGACAGGTGATTAGCTACCTGGTTCTCTGTCCCTTTTCTGTCTCTTATTTCTATATCAAACTCTCGCAGAAGCAACACCCATCTTATGAGCCTGGGTTTTGAGTCCTACTTTGTGAGTAGGTATTTAAGAGCAGCATGGTCAGTATACACAATCACTTTTGAACCTACTAAATAGGATCTAAACTTGTCAATGGCATAAACCACTGCAAGTAACTCTTTTTCTGTGGTTGTGTAATTCTTCTGTGCATCATTTAAAACATGGCTAGCATAGTAAATGATGTGCAGAAGCTTGTTATGCCTCTGTCCCAACACTGCACCAATGGCATGGTCACTGGCATCACACATTAGTTCGAATGGTAATGTCCAGTCTGGTGCAGAGATGACTGGTGCTGTTACCAGCTTAGCTTTCAGGGTTTCAAACACCTGCAGACACTCTGTGTCAAACACAAATGGCATGTCAGCAGCTAACAGATTGCTCAGAGGTTTTGCAATTTTTGAAAAATCCTTTATAAACCTCCTGTAGAATCCTGCATGTCCCAGAAAGCTTCTGATTGCCTTTACATTGGCAGGTGGTGGTAATTTTTCAATTACCTCCACTTTAGCTTGATCCACTTTTATTCCCTTGTTTGAAATTTTATGCCCAAGGACAATTCCCTCAGTCACCATAAAGTGACATTTTTCTAGTTTAAAACTAGGTTGGTCTCTTGGCATCTTTTCAGAACAAGTGTTAAATGGTCAAGACAAGAGCTGAATGAGTCTCCAAATACTGAAAAGTCATCCATGAAGACTTCCAAAAAATTTTCTACCATATCAGAGAAGATAGAGAGCATGCACCTCTGAAAGGTTGCAGGTGCATTGCACAGACTAAAAGGCATCCTTCTGTAAGCAAATACGCCAGAGGGACATGTGAATGCTGTTTTCTCTTGGTCTTGAGAATCTACTGCAATTTGGTTGTAACCTGAATAGCCATCCAAAAAGCAGTAGTAGTCATGACCTGCTAGTCTCTCTAGCATCTGGTCTATGAATGGTAAAGGAAAATGATGCTTTCTGGTGGCTGTATTAAGCCTTTTGTAGTCAATACACATACGCCATCCTGTAACTGTTCTTGTGGGAACCAGATCATTTTTTTCATTATGAACCACTGTTATGCCTCCCTTTTTGGGGACAACTTGGACAGGGCTCACCCAGGGACTATCAGAAATAGGATAAATAATCACAGCCTCTAGTAACTTAGTGACCTCTTTCTGCACCACCTCCTTCATGGCTGGATTTAGCCGCCTCTGTGGTTGAACCACTGGCTTAGCGTCATCCTCTAATAGGATCTTGTGCATGCATCTTGCTGGACTAATGCCCTTAAGATCACTTATGGACCACCAAAGAGCTGTCTTGTGTGTCCTTAGCACTTGAATTAGTGCTTTCTCTTCCTGTGGATTTAAAGAAGAGCTTATGATCACTGGAAAAGTGTCACCTTCTCCCAGAAATGTATATTTTAGGGATGATGGTAGTGGTTTGAGCTCGGGTTTAGGAGGCTTATCCTCTTCCTGAGGAATTTTCAGAGGTTCTTTTATTTCCTCTGATTCCTCCAGACCAGGCTGAACATCTTTAAAGATGTCCTCTAGCTCTGATTCAAGACTTTCAGCCATATTGATCTCTTCCACCAAAGAGTCAATAATATCAGTGCTTATGCAGTCATCTGATGTGTCTGGATGCTGCATAGCTTTGACAGCATTTAACTTGAACTCCTCCTCATTGACTCTCAAGGTCACTTCCCCCTTTTGTACATCAATAAGAGTTCGTCCAGTTGCTAGGAAAGGTTTTCCTAAAATGACACTCTTGTGCTCCTCCATTTCCAGCACTACAAAGTCAGTAGGAAAGGTAAATGGCCCAGCCTTGACAATCATGTCCTCAATTATTCCTGATGGATATTTAATGGAGCCATCAGCAAGTTGAAGACATATCCGGGTTGGTTTGACTTCTTCAGTCAAGCCAAGCTTTTTGATAGTGGATGCAGGTATCAGGTTGATACTTGCTCCAAGGTCACATAGAGCTGTCTTGGTGCAAGCACCCTCTAATGTGCATGGTATTATAAAGTTTCCTGGATCTTGAAGCTTCTCTGGTAAGCTTTTCAGAATGACTGCACTGCATTCTTCAGTGAGAAAAACTTTTTTAGTTTCTCTCCAATTCTTCTTATGACTTAAGATCTCTTTCATGAACTTAGCATAAGAGGGTATTTGCTCAAGTGCCTCTGCAAATGGGATCTTTATCTCAAGAGTCCTGAGATAGTCTGCAAAGCGGGCAAATTTTTTATCCTGCTCCGCTTGGCGGAGTTTCTGAGGATAAGGCATCTTGTCTTTATATTCTTCAACCTTAGTTGCTGTAGGTTTATTCCCTATAGAGGTGGTTGGAGAAGCCTTCTTAGAGGGGTTGCTATCAGCACTTGCAGGTGTCTGATCCCTCATTGGCGTTTGAACGCCAGAACTGGGCAAGGGATGGGCGTTCAATGCCAACTTTTCTCCCTTTTCTGGCGTTTGAACGCCAGAATCATTCCTCTCTGGGCTCTTGCTGTCCTTAGAGGGATTTTAGGCAGTAGTTTGGTCATCCTCTGTCAGTTGTTCCTTTCTTAGCTTTCTGCTACTTTGAGCTGATTTATTCAATGTCTTCCCGCTCCTTAATTGGACAGCTTGGCATTCTTCTGTTATCTGTTTAGATAGCTGTTGTCTTGTCTAATTCAATTGTGCTTCCATATTCTTATTAGCATTTTTAGTGTCTTGGAGCATCTCTTTAAATTCTGCTAATTGTTTTGTCATAAGGAGTAATTGTTGATTAAGCTCAATAATCTGTTCTTGAGGATTAGGATCAGTAGTTACTACCCTGGCCTCTTCCTTTATGGAGGACTCACTGCTAGAGTACAAATGTTGATTTCTAGAAACCGTATCTATGAGTTCTTGAGCCTCTTCAATCGTCTTCCTCATGTGTATAGATCCACCAGCTAAGTGGTCTAGAGACATCTGAGCTTTTTCTGTAAACCCATAGTAGAAGATGTCTAACTGTACCCACTCTGAAAATATTTCAGAGGGGCATTTCCTTAGCATCCCTCTGTACCTCTCCCAGACATTATAAAGGGATTCATGATCCTCTTGTTTAAAGCTTGGATGTCCAGCCTTAGCTGTGTCATCCTTTTTGGAGGGTAAAATTGATTCAGAAATTTGTCTGATAACTGTCTCTATGTTTTTATGCTTGCTGTGGGTTAGTTATTTAACCACCTCTTAGCTTGATCTTTTAAAGCAAATGGAAATAGTAATAATCTATAGACATGCTGATCCACTTCTTTATCACGTACTGTGTCAGCAATTTGTAAGAACTGTGCCAGAAACTCAGTAGGTTCTTCCTGTAGAAGACCGGAATACTGGCAATTTTGCTGCACCATGATAATGAGCTGAGGATTTAGCTCAAAACTGCTTGCTTTGATGGGAGGTATACAGATGCTACTCCCATATGCAGCTGTAATGGGGTTAGCATATGACCCCAGAGTCCTTCTGGACTGTTCACTTCCACTTATGTCCATGATGGAGAAAAGGGAATTGATATGAATTGTAATTAAATTATATTTTTAGAATTTTTTTATTTTACTTAATTAAAAGTAACCGAAAAAAATAAAACAAAATAAGTGGAAGATAAAATAAAACTTTCAAAAATTAGAAGAAAATAAAAGCAAATTGAAAACTAAATTAATTAATTAATTAAAAAGATTTTGAAAAAAATGCTTAGTTAATTTCGAAATATGAAAGAGAAAAGTAGTTAAGTGATTTTTTGAAAAAGATTTTGAAATTAGCAATAAAAAAGATATGATTGAAAATTATTTTGAAAAAGATATGATTGAGAAGATATGATTGCAATTTTAAAAAAAGATAAGATTGAAAAGATATGATTGAAGAAATTAAAAAGATTTGATTTTTGAAAAAGATTTGAAAAGATCAATTTTTGAAATTAGAATTTTGACTTGACTAAAAAAAAGATATGATTTTGAAAATCTTTGACTAATTTAATGCAAAATTTTGAAAATTATGAGTAAAATAAGGAAAAGATATTTTTTTAATTTTTGAATTTTAATGAGGAAAGAGAAAAACAACAAAATGACACTAAACTTAGAAATTTTAGATCAAAACAAAGAGAACAAACAAGAAAACTTTGAATGTCAAGATGAACACCAAGAACATTTTGAAGATTAAGATGAACACCAAGAACAAATTTTTGAAAAATTCTTAAGTAAATAAAAGCACAAAATACACCAAACTTAAACTTTTTAGAAAATCAAGCACAAATTTTTGAAAATTTAAAGGAAAACACAAAGAAGACACCAAACTTAGATTTTTTAAAGATCAAGAAAGAACTAAGAACATGCAAATTCAAAAAATTAAAAGAAAATAAAAGTATGCAATTGACACTAAACTTAAGATATGAAACTAAACTCAAATAAAAGACTCAAATTTAGTGACTCTAAACCAACAAAAATAAATTATTCCTAATCTAAGCAACAAAATAAACCGTCAGTTGTCCAAACTCGAACAATCCCCGACAACGGCGCCAAAAACTTGGTGCACGAAATCACAATCACACTTTTGCAATTCCGCACAACTAACCAGCAAGTGCACTGGGTCGTCCAAGTAATACCTTACGTGAGTAAGGGTCGATCCCACAGAGATTGTCAGTTTGAAGCAAGCTATGGTTATCTTGTAACTCTTAGTCAGGATATCAATAATTCTCAGATTTAATTGTAAAAAGTAGAAGAACATGAAATAATTACTTGTTATGCAGTAATGGAGAATAGGCTGAGGTTTTGGAGATGCTCTATCTTCTGAATCTTTACTTTCCTACTGTCTTCTTCTTCATGCACGTAAGGCTCCTTCCATGGCAAGCTGTATGTTGGTGGATCACCGTTGTTAATGGCTGCCATCCGTCCTCTCAGTGAAATGTTCCAAATGCGCTGTCACCGCACGGCTAATCATCTGTCGGTTCTCACTCATGCTGGAATAGGATCCATTGATCCTTTTGCGTCTGTCACTACGCCCAGCATGCATGAGTTTGAAGCTCGTCACAGTCATCCCTTCCCAGATCCTACTCGAAATACCACAGACAAGGTTTAGACTTTTCGGATCTCAAGAATGGCCGCCAATAATTCTAGCCTATACCACAAAGGTTCCAATCCTAGATTAGAAACCCAAGAAATACACATTCAAGCTTGATTGCATGTAGAACGGAGGTGGTTGTCAGGCACGCGTTTATAGGTGAGAATGATGATGAGTGTCACGGATCATCACATTCATCAGGTTGAAGTGCGAATGAATATCTTAGAATAGAGGCAAGCGTGATTGAATGAAAAATAGTAGTAATTGCATTAATTCATCAAAACACAACAGATCTCCTCACCCCAACCATGGGGTTTAGAGACTCATGCTGTCAGAAATATAATATGAAACGTGTAAAGTATCATGAGGTACAAAATGAATCACTAAAAGTGGTTTTTATAATCAACTAGTGACCTAGGGTTACAGAAAATGAGTAAGCTAGGGTGTTTAGTATAAAAATCCACTTCTGGGGCCCACTTGGTGTGTGCTTGGGCTGAGCATTGAAGTTTTCATGTGTAGAGACTTTTCTTGGAGTTAAACGCCAGCTTTTGTGCTAGTTTGGGCGTTTTGACTCCAGCTTTTATGCCAGTTCTGGCGTTTTGACGCCAGAATTTCTATGCTGACTTGGAACGCCGGTTTGGGCCATCAAATCTCGGGCAAAGTATGAACTATTATATATTGCTGGAAAGCCCAGGATGTCTACTTTCAAACGAAATTAAGAGCGCGCCAATTGGGCTTCTGTATCTCCAGAAAAGCCACTTCGAGTGCAGGGAGGTCAGAATCCAACAGCATCTGCAGTCCTTTTTCAGCCTCTGAATCAGATTTTTGCTCAGGTCCCTCAATTTCGGCCAGAAAATACTTGAAATCACAGAAAAACACACAAACTCATAGTAAAGTCTAGAAATGTAATTTTTGAATAAAAAATAATAAAAACATAATAAAAACTAACAAAAATATACTAAAAACATACTGAAAATAATGCCAAAAAGCGTATAAATTATCCGCTCATCATTTGCCCATTCCTTGTGAGACGACCCGAGGTTTGAATACTTCGGTTATTTCTATTGGGGTTGAACTTGTGACAACCAAATCCCTTTCTAAATTTGATACTCGAGGATTGTTGTTGGTAGAGCTATACTTGCAACGCGACTTTATTGAGAAATTCTTTACTGATATAAATCCTCCAGCACATCAAATTTTTGGCGTCGTTGCCGGGGAATGGTTGCAACATATGCCTTGATATTGGTTATGTGAATATGTGAATATTGTAGATAGTTTAATTGCTTTCAATACTTAGCTATAGTTTAGATTGCTTTTATATTTGTGCTATGACTCTCAAGTTTGATGACTCGGTGTCAACCAAATTCTAGCTTAGCCGATTTTGATCCTGAGATTGAAAGAACTTTGTTACACACTCGGCAAGCTAGACGGCGGTTGGATTATACGGCTAGTACTTCAGCCTCTCTTGAGGAACACACCGAATCACTAGGCGGCACCGAGAGTGACTTGGAGTCCGCTACTTCCTATTCTTCTATTGGCACTAATAATACATATTTGCATCCTACAGGTAAGCCACACATGGCGGAGCCACGACGGATCACTTTGCATGAGCAAAGAGCTCCGGATATCATACTTCAACCATTGCAAGCAAGGTATCCTAACCTTGATCCAAACTTTGAACTGAAGAGTAGCTTGATACATCTACTTCCTAAATATCATGGGTTGCCGGGTCAAGATCCTATCCGACATCCAAAGGATTTTCAAGTTGCTTGTTCTACGGCTCGAAGGAATGGAGCCGATGAGGTGGCTATCATGATTTTTGCCTTTCCTTTCTCTCTTGAAGGGCAAGCGAAGACATGGTTTTATTCGCTACCAGATGAGATTGCAACCAATTGGAATTTCTTAAGAAGAGAGTTTTTAGATAAATTCTTCCCACCGAAAAAGACCGACAACATCCGGAAGGAGATTTCGGGTATAATGCAAAAAGACCAAGAGAGTTTGTACGAGTATTGGTCTCGGTTTAAGAGGCTATTGGAATCTTGTCCACACCATTGAATGAACACTCACTTGCTCATTAACTACTTCACCGGAGGTCTTTGTGTGGAAGATAGAAGATTGCTCACCGCTTCTAGTGGTGGTTCCCTTTTGAAAAACAAAACGGAGGGAGAAGCTTGGAATTTGATAAAGGATGTTACCGAGGCTACACAACATACAAGGGTGAGAAGTAATCCTCTCAAGGGTGTGATAGAACCATCCCCTTCCGAATCAAGCCTAACCAAGGCACTTGGGGATATGACCACCATCCTCACCCAAATACAAAAGGATCAAAAGGAATACTACTCCATCCAAGCCGTCCAAGCCCCACCTCCAGTTGCTCAACTTGAAGGCCCTCCGAGAATTTGTGGTTTGTGCTCTAGCACCACACATTACACCGATCAATGCCATCAAATTCAAGAGGAACATGCTCTTGTAGTAGCCAATGTGAATTACAACAACCGTCCACCCTATCCGCCTCAAGGCCAAAATAACTACCCTCATGGTAATAATCAACATTAAGGGTGGAGGGATAATGCACAAGGGAGCAATTGTTTGTAGCATTAACATCATGTAGGTTAGTTTCTAGAGAGAGAATCTCTCTCTTCTCTCTAGAATTAGGTTAGGTTAATCCATCTTAGATCTAGGCATGATTTCTTGATTTCATCTTGTTTCCTTTCCAATTTCTTATTTCTACTACTCTATTCTTCTTAGTTCTCTTGTCAATTTTACTTTTACATCTTCTTTAAGTTTATGAATATTCATGTTGGATCTTGT
Source organism: Arachis ipaensis (assembly GCF_059453495.1). Taxonomy (NCBI): domain Eukaryota; kingdom Viridiplantae; phylum Streptophyta; class Magnoliopsida; order Fabales; family Fabaceae; genus Arachis; species Arachis ipaensis. The sequence continues at coordinate 77,295,717 of NC_142436.1, forward strand.
TTACATTTGATGAAATTTAATGTTGATGTTTCTTTATTGATGATTTGAGTTGTTGATTTACTTTCCTTGCATTTGGTAGTTGGTAGATTTATTATTCTTGCACTTTTACCATGCTTTCCATTTGTACCCACCAAGTGTTTGACAAAATGCTTGGTTGGGCTTTAGAGTAGATTTTGAGCATTCTTGGCTTGGAAAGAGTAATTAGGCAATATTGAGTCATGAAAACCTAACTCATGTTGGTGATCTAGAGTTGTTAGTTAATATCATTCTCAATGACTCTAATTTTTTGCTAATTCAATTAGTGAGTTGATTAGGATGTTTGACTTGAGATTAACTAGTCTTGTTTGACTTTCTCTCATGGAAGATAACTTACACCTTCTTCCAATATTGGGGATGACGAAATGAGATAAATTCTTGTTTATTATTGTGATATGATTGATTAGTCTTGTTTGACATTCTCCCTATGTGAAGATGACATGATACCTTCTTCTATTTGTTGGAGTTGACTAAATAAGATGAATTGATCATTGTATGACTAGGATAGAAAGCCTATGATCTCAACCCTTGCCATGAATGTCTCTCCTCTTTACTTGCTTCCTTTAATTGTTTGCTTGATTTACCTTTCTTGCCCATTTAATTTCTCACCCCTTCTATCAATCAAACCCCCTTTGTATTTTCATAGCCAATAATTGACCACTTCATTACAATTCTTTGTGAGACGACCCGGAGTCTAAATACTCCGGTTAATTCTTATTGGGGTTTGCACTTGTGACAACTAATATTTTTGATTGGGAGGATTTTTTGTTGGTGTAGAACTATACTTGCAACAAGAATTCATTCAATTGAGAAAATTCTATACCATCATAACAATTCGCTCATCAGCTGTCGATAAATATTTTTGTAATTTTTTATTATTACATTTGAACTCTTTCGACAATTGCTTTAAGACTAACTGAGAATCTCTCAATACCTGAACATCCAGTACTCCCTTGTTAACCAAAATTTCTAAACCTAATATCAAAGCTTCATATTTAGCTATATTATTCAATCAAGGATACTTTAATTCGAAGAAAAATTTTGATGGAATTCCCTTTGGAGATATAATCAAAATGCTGACACCAATCCATCCTTATGTTTCAACCCATCGAAATATAGCTTCCAAGGTTCAGACTCAATATTAATAATATTTGTTTCTTGGTCATTAAGATTAGTTGGTCGATTAACCAAAAGAACTGCAATGACTTGATCTTTAACGGCCTTATCCGGGACGTACTGCAAATCAAACTCAGTTAAAGCAAGAATCCATTTTCCCAATCAACCTCTTAGTATCGGGTAAGACAACATATACTTAACCAGATCAGTTTGTGCAACAACTTGAATAGTTTTTGCAACCATATAACACTTTAATTTTGTGCAAGCATAATAAAAGAAAAAGCACAGTTTTTCGATTGTAGAATATCTCGTTTCGATATCAGACAACAATCGACTTAGGTAATAAATTGTCCTTTCACGTCGTTCCTCATCATTTTGAACCAGCATACAACCAATAGTATTTGCTGAAGCCGCAACATACAATTTTAAAGGTTCGAAAGGGCAGACTATTGCCGTTACAGGTGCTTTCGATAAATAGTCCTTAATCCTTTCTAACATGAGAGACACTTAAACTATCTAAATAATTTTTTAAGAAACATAAATAGTTTGATATATCTTATTTATCAGTCATGACAAGACATAATCGAACTGAGTTCTCGACCTCTACTCCCAACCAGTCGGGTTGTAATCAAGCTTTAGGTGGCGCAGCTTCACATTAAGCCCTTATAAAGTTAATAAACAGCCTTCACAATTGTAACAATTGAGCATCCTGTCAACATTAAGTGGTTTTATTTTGTCATTACAAACCTTAACGTCAACATGGATCTACTCAACATAAAGACTTAAATCTTCCTTTATCACTTCAGTTTTTCCTTCATCAATCCAAAAAAGGATTCTTATGTGAATCGGCGCTTGTTATGGCGCTCTCTTAGCTTTGCTTTGTGTTCCTGCCGATCCAACCTCTCAAGTATCTGATGGAGCAGTTGGTTTGTTGTTGGTGCTTGTAGTGTTGAAGGAGGAATGTCTTCAGCTGGTTCAGTGGGCTGGCTTGTAGTTACGGCTGGAGATCTGATATATTTCCCATTAGGGACGTACTGATCATCCCGTGGAAGCATGGCTTTAGTGTCCCCAGCTCTGTAGAAGGCTCCGGCTGTTGAGACAAGATCTGAGACCAAGGCGGGAAAAGGTAAGTTACTCGCAATTTGTACGTGTCCCATGGCATTCCGCATGTGTCTTGGTAGGTTCAGAGGCTGGTTCGTAAGGATGCACCATAGTAGAACGGCCATGTTTGCAGTGAAGGAGGACTCGTGAGTGCTCAGAAAGACGTAATGGGACATAATCTGTGCCCATATGCGAGCCTCCAAGGTAAGTGCAGAAGCCGATATTCCCTTAGGTCGGGAACGATGGTATCCATAGATCCATCTGCTGCCAGGTAGTGCGATAACTCTGAGAACAGCGTCCTAGTCAAATTGGTACATCTGGTGCTTGAGTGAAGCTTCTTGAAATGTGTCTAGTCCTTCTGGAGTAAGGGGGAGATCTAGAGCTCGTTGAATGGCCTCTTCTGTAATGGGGACTTGTTTTTGACGGACGTAGACAGACTGCAGGGTTGGCAAGTGGAAATTAGAGTAGAACTCGACTACCCAGGAAAGATTGACCTGCCGTGGCTGTCTCTGAAGGAAACCCCATTGTCTTCATTCAATTTGCGGCTCAACAAATTCAGCAATACGGGTTAGGAGGATAAGAAGGTATTCGTTGTTGTAACTCCTTTCTGCCAGGATGGGGAACATCTGCTCATAGTAGCGATTGGTAAATCGTGCAGTGTCCTTTGCTGGGAAGGCTTTCTCTTTGTCATCAACCATAATAATCCTCTTAATTCTTTTTGTTGAGGGCTTGACTGCAGTTGAAGATGGCTCTGCCACTAGAGCTCGTTTGGTTCCTCTCCTTGCTGTTGATTTGGGAGTAGCTTTCTCCTTGCCTTTCTTGGTGGCCATCCTAAAAGAAAGAAAAGGGAAAATATGTTAAAATGTCAAGGTTTGGAGCAAGGTAGAAGGCGGGAAAGGAGGTAATCAGTTCACATTAAAGATGAATGATGTTAACACATGGTCATGATACATGTGAGAAATCAACTATGGAAATATAGCACGTGCATATGATGACAATTAAATGCAAGGTGTTTATTGGCATGCAGACAAAGGCATGAGTAGCATAGATCAAGCATTCAATGTCCAAGTTAGATTACCAAGCCTTTCAAAATGATAATTTGTTTGTAACGACAATTATATTTAAATAACAAAATAAAAGAAGGGTTTTTGGAAAAGCAAGTATTTAGAGTAGTAGAATAAAAGATATCGAAAAAAAAGTGCACAATGCCATACGGGCATTTTCACAAACACATAGCATGCATGGTGAATAAGTTATTGAATGTATTAAATTGAACATGCAAGCAACCCTTAAAAATTAATATATAATTGCCAAACAATTTTGCAACAATCCACAAGCAAATCATAAGGAATAATAATGACCCTACTAAATTTCTAACACCAATTAAAAGAAAAAGAAAGAAAAAAAACATGGATAATGCAAGTAAAAAGAAAAAGAAAAGAAGAAGAAGAAAACATAAATTAAGAAGAAGAATAGAGAAGTAAGGAGGGAAGAAGAAAAGAAAAACCTTGTTAATGATGGTGAGAGAGAAAAAGTAGAAAGTGAGAAAGAAGGAAGAAGAAGAAAGGGGAAGAAAATAATGAGGGAAAAGAAAAAGTAGGATTAGGGGAAGAGAAAGATAAGATATGTTAGCAGATTCGGATAAACTGTGCGGCGCAAGCGACACGGACGCATGGGGTGCGCGTTCGCGCGGATGGCGCTTATATGAATCGACGTGATCACGTCGGTCACGCGGACGCGTGACTCGTGTTGTGCTACTGGCACGAGGGCAGCCTCTCGCTCGCACAACTCTCTGTTCAAAACTCATTATTGCCAAATTCCAGGGTGCGCGGTCGCGTGGTTGACGCGATCGCGTGGGTGGCCAATATTGGAATGCGACGCGGACGTGTGGGGCACGCGTTCGCGTGGTAAGGCTTGTGCGTCTAGCGCCAGTCCAGCCCCATTCCAGCACAACTTTTGGCCAGGCACCCTTTCTTACGTCGATTTCCAGATCACGCGTCCGCGTGGGTGACGCGAACGTGTGGGAGGCATTTTTCCCACATGACGCAGACGCGTCAGTGATGCGGTCACGTGGATCAATTTGTGCCAAAGGCACACCTCCGGCCACGCTCCCACGTGACTTTCTGTTCGATTTATTTTTCTTTCTTACTCACCTGCGACGCGGACGCGTCGGCGACGCTGTCGCGTCGCGAGCCCTTTTTTTTTAAAAAAATATGCAAATGTGCAGATGAAGATACAAACTCAATGCACGAATAATTGAGAAGAGTTATTGAAAAAAGAAAATTAAGAAGAGAGAAAGGAACGATCATACCATGGTGGGTTGTCTCCCACCTAGCACTTTGCTTTAACGTCCTTAAGTTGGACACTCCACTAGCTTAGTCTTCTGCTGTGGGTGGATCCTCCAAGAGGAAGATCTCTAGCTCCTTGGGTTTCGTTGCCTTCTCACCATGATATAGCTTTAAGCGATGCCCGTTAACTTTGATGAATTCAGAGCTTGAAGGATGACTCAGATGGAAGACTCCGTATGGCTCAGTCTTTTCTACTCTATATGGACCTTCCCATCTTGATCTTAACTTGCCTGGCATGAGCCTCAGTCTAGAGTTGTAAAGGAGGATAAAGTCCCCAGGTTGGAACTCTCTCCTCTTGATGTGCTTATCATGCACAACCTTCATCTTTACTTTGTACAGCCTTGAGTTCTCATAAGCTTCTAGGCGAAGGCTTTCTAATTCTTGCAGTTGTAACTTCCTTTCAGCTCCAGCTTTTTCAAATCCCATATTGCACTCTTTTACTACCCAAAAGGCTTTGTGCTCTACCTCAACTAGAAGGTGACAGGCTTTTCCATAAACTAAGCGAAAGGGACTCATCCCAATGGGTGTCTTGTATGCTGTTCTGTATGCCCAGAGTGCATCTTGTAGCCTGCTGCTCCAGTCTCTTCTATGAGGTTTGACTATCTTCTGCAATATACTCTTTATCTCTCTGTTAGACACCTCAGCTTGTCCATTAGTCTGGGGATGGTAGGCTGTTGCCACTTTATGAACTATCCCATGCTTCTTCAGTAATCCTGTTAGTTTCCTGTTACAGAAATGAGTGCCTTGATTGCTCATAATTGCTCGTGGTGATCCAAAGCGATAAATAATATGGTTTCTAACAAAGGAAACAACAGTGTTAGCATCATCAGTGCGGGTAGGAATTGCTTCCACCCATTTAGAAACGTAATCTACAGCTAACAATATATAAAAATGACCATTAGAATTTGGGAATGGACCCATGAAGTCGATGCCCCACACATCAAAAATTTCACAGAAAAGTATAGTCTGTTGAGGCATCTCATCCCTCTTGGATATATTACCAAACCTTTGGCATAGGGAACAAGATTTACAAAATTCAGCAGCGTCTTTAAAAAGAGTAGGCCACCAGAATCCACAGTCTAAAATTTTCCTAGCTGTTCTTTGAGGGCCAAAATGTCATCCACTCTCAGATGAGTGGCAGGCCTCTAAAATGGACTGGAATTCTGATTGAGGCACACACATTCTAATTACCTGGCCAGTGCCACATCTCCATAAATATGGGTCATCCCATATATAATATTTGGACTCGCTTTTCAGCTTGTCTCTTTGATGCTTAGTAAAGTTTGGAGGAAAGGTGCAGCTAACTAGATAATTAGCTACAGGCGCATACCAAGGGACTACTTCAGATACTGCTTGTAAGTTATCAAATGGGAAATTATCATTTATAGGAGTGGCGGTACCCTTAATGTGCTAAAGGCGACTCAAGTGGTCTTCCACTAGATTCTGGTTACCACTCCTATCCTTAATTTCTAAATCAAATTCTTGTAGTAGCAGTATCCAACGTATAAGCCTTGGTTTGGACTCCTTTTTAGCTAATAAATACTTTATAGCTGCGTGGTCTGAGTACACTACTACTTTAGTACCAAGTAAATAGGCTCGGAATTTATCCAGAGCAAAAACAATAGCAAGAAGCTCTTTCTCAGTAGCAGTGTAATTAGACTGAGCTGTGTCTAAAGTCTTAGATGCATAAGCAATTACAAAAGGGTCCTTACCTTCACGCTGAGCCAGCGCTGCTCCTACTGCATGGTTGGAAGCATCGCACATGATTTTAAATGGCTGGCTCTAGTCTGGTCCTCTCACAATTGGAGCTTGAGTCAGGGCGGTCTTCAGCTTATCAAACGCTTGTTTGCAATCCTCACTGAACTCGAACTCAATATCTTTCTACAGTAGTCTGGATAAGGGTAGTGCTACCTTACTAAAGTCCTTAATGAATCTCCGGTAAAAACCTGCATGGTCAAGGAACGAACGGACTTCCCTCACAGAGAAGGAGTAAGGTAAACTAGAAATAACTTCCACCTTTGCTGGATCTACAGAAATGCCAGTATTAGACACAACATGTCCTAGTACAATCCCTTGTTTTACCATAAAGTGACATTTTTCAAAATTCAATACAAGGTTTGTACTGACACATCTATCTAATACTCTAGATAAACTATCTAAGAAAAGGCTAAAGGAATCACCGTAAACGCTAAAATCATCCATAAAAACCTCCATACAGTCCTCAATAATGTCAGAGAAAAGACTTATCATGCACCTTTGGAAAGTAGCTGGTGCATTGCACAAGCCAAAGGGCATTCTCTTATAAGCATAAGTCCCAAAAGGACATGTAAAAGTAGTCTTTTCCTGATCTTCAGGAGCTATATGAATCTGGAAATAGCTTGTGTAACCATCTAAAAAGCAATAATGTGAATTACCTGACAGGCGGATCCAGCATTTGGTCAATGAATGGAAGGGGGTAGTGATCCTTACGAGTGGCCTGGTTGAGGCGCCTGTAATCAATGCAGACCCTCCAGGCGTTCTGTACTCTGGTTGCTATGAGCTCTCCATGCTCATTCTTCATGGTAGTGACTCCAGACTTCTTGGGTACCACTTGTACTGGGCTTACCCATTCACTGTCTGAGATGGGGTAGATGATATCCGCCTCAAGTAGTCTGGTCACTTCCTTTTTGACAACCCCCAAGATAATGGGATTCAGTCTTCTCTGGGGTTGACGAACAGGCCTAGCTCCCTCTTCTAAAAATATTCTGTGCTCACAAACTTGAGGGTTGATGCCTTCTATGTCTGCCAAGCTCCATCCAATTGCTTTTCTGTGTTTCCTCAGCACACTGAGTAGCTGTTCTTCTTGTTGGGAAGTGAGTTCCTTTGCAATGATAACTGGAAACTTCTGCTTGTCCTCAAGGTAAGCATACTTGAGGTGTGAAGGGAGGGGCTTTAATTCTAATTTCTGTTCATGGTCAGGCTCTGGATTATCTGGGGCTGGTGATAATGGAAAAGTACCCTCATTGTCCTCTAAAAGTGTCCCCACACTTGGACCTTGTCCTGTGTACTTCTCTTCTAACTCCTCCTGGTGAACTTCAGCCACAGTTTCATCTATGATGTCACACTGGGAGATAGAAAGGTCATCCAGAGGGTGCTCCATAGCTCCATTTAAACTGAATTTCACTATTCTGCCATCTATTTCAACGGAATAAGTTCTAGAAAATACGTCCAGCTTGAACTTTGAAATCTTCAGGAATGGTCTTCCAAGCAGGATTGATGATGGCCTTCCTAAGTCATTAGGGGGCATTTCCAGGATGTAGAAGTCAATGGAAAATGTGATCCCCTTAATGCTCATTAATACATCTTCAGCAATTCCAACCACTGTAATTATGCTTTTATCTGCTAACACAAAATGAGCTGCCGACCTTTTTAAGGGAGGGAGCCTCAAAGTATCATATATAGATGGTGTGCAAAATCGTGATCGTTCATTCCTTGGTAACGGCGTCAAAAACTTAATGCGCACGTTCATAATTTTAGTTATTTGTCACAACTTTGCACAACTAACCAACAAGTGCACTGGGTCGTCCAAGTAATAAACCTTACGTGAGTAAGGGTCGATCCCACGGAGATTGTCGGCTTGAAGCAAGCTATGGTCATCTTGCAAATCTCAGTCAGGCAGATTCATATGGTTATGGATATTTGATAATTAAAATATAATTAAAATATAAAACAGGATAGAGATACTTATGTAATTCCTTGGTGAGAATTTCAGATAAGCGTATAGAGATGCTTTTATTCCTCCTGAACCTCTGCTTTCCTACTGTCTTCATCCAATCATTCCTACTCCTTTCCATGGCAAGCTTTATGTAGGGCATCACCGTTGTCAATGGCTACTTCCCGTCCTCTCAGTGAAAATGGTCCAAGATGCGCTGTCACCGCACGGCTAATCATCTGTCGGTTCTCGATCATACTGGAATAGGATTCAGTAATCCTTTTGCGTCTTCACTACGCCTAGCACTCGCGAGTTTGAAGCTCGTCACAGCCATCCCTTCCCGGATCCTACTCGGAATACCACAGACAAGGTTTAGACTTTCCGGATCTCAAGAATGGCCGCCAATAGTTCTAGCCTATACCACGAAGACTCTGATCTCACGATCAGAAGGCTAAGAGATTCAAGCTTGTTTGCATGTAGAACGGAAGTATTTGTCAGGCACGCGTTCATAAGTGAGAATGATGATGAGCGTCACATAATCATCACATTCATCATGTTCTTGTGTGCAAATGAATATCTTAGAGAAAAATAGGCTTGAATTGAATAGAAAAACAGTAGTACTTTGCATTAATTCATGAGGAACAGCAGAGCTCCACACCTTAATCTATGGTGTGTAGAAACTCTACCGTTGAAAATACATAAGAACAAGGTCCAGGCATGGCCGAGAGGCCAGCCCCCATAAAGGTCTAAGATCGCATAAGACTAATCAAAGATCCCCCCTTTTAACATGATAGTAAAAAGTTCTATTTATACTAAACTAGTTACTAGGGTTACAGAAATGAGTAAATGATGCAGAAATTCACTTCCGGGCCCACTTGGTGTGTGCTTGGGCTGAGCATTGAAGCTTTCACGTGTAGAGGTCTTCCTTGGAGTTAAACACCAGTTTGTAACCTGTTTCTGGCGTTTAACTCTGCTTTGCAACCTGTTTCTGGCGTTTAACTCCAGAATAGGGCAGAGAGCTGGCGTTGAACGCCAGTTTTTGTCGTCTAAACTCGAGCAAAGTATGGACTATTATATATTTCTGGAAAGCCCTAGATGTCTACTTTCCAACGCAATTGAGACCGCGCCATTTGGACTCCTGTAGCTCCAGAAAATCCATTTTGAGTGCAGGGAGGTCAGAATCCAACAGCATCTGCAGTCCTTCTTCAGCCTCTGAATCAGATTTTTGCTCAAGTCCCTCAATTTCAGCCAGAAAATACCTGAAATCACAGAAAAACACACAAACTCATAGTAAAGTCCAGAAGTGTGATTTTTATTTAAAAACTAATAAAAATATATTAAAAACTAACTAAATCATACTAAAAACTATGTAAAAATAATGCCAAAAAGCGTATAAATTATCTGCTCAACCTTTTTGAATATTTCTATCATTTTGGGATCAAGTTCCATCTGCTTCCTGGGCTTCCGTGCAATTTGTGGAAATGGAATAGGGAGGGCATTTCCTACAGAGTCTGCCTCCTTTGGTACTTCCTTCTGTGGTTGAGCTTCTTCTTCTTCAACCATGTCTTGTATGTCCTCTTCCTCTTCAGCATCCTCTACTTCCACTACCTCTTTAGCTGAGGCATGTTCTGATGGGATTGGCTCCTCCTGATTCTTCTCTTGCAATGTGGTTCCGGACCTTAGGGTGATGGCATTGATGCCACCCTTTGGATTGGGCAATGGTTGAGAGGAGATTCTGCTGGAGCTCAAAGGCTGGTTATTGGAGTTATTTAGTGATCCAATCTGTGATACAAGAGCTTGCAAGGTAGAGTTCAGACCATTTAGAGTAGAAGTAAGGTTGTTTTCCATAGCCTGCTATCTCCGATCAATAGATTGTAGTAACTCATCATTAGAAGATGAAGAGGGATAAGTGATCTGAGAAGTCTGCTGTTGGTTGTGTTGTGGTCCTTGGAATTGCCTCAGGTGAGGTGCTCTGTAAGGTTGGTTTTGGTTCTACTGCCTGTTGTTGTTATTATTCCACCTCTGATTTCCCTGATTGTCTCTGCCTCCTCTGTTATTGTTGTCCCTCCAGCCCTGGTTAGAATTATCTCTCCAACCTTGGTTTGAATTGTCCTACCATCCATGGTTGTAGCTACCACCTTGATTGTATCCTTGATTGGAACGGTCATAGAAGTTATGAGTGGCTGCCACAGTGTTGTCTTCCTGTTGGAGCTGCGGACATTCATCAGTATAATGGCTACAATCAGCACAGATCCCGTATACTCTTTGTGGAACCAACTGTTGGCTTTGCTGTGGTGGAGGGGGCTGAGCTTGCTGAGCTTGTTGTTGACTCAACTGCATCTGCTTCAGCAAGTTGGTCATTTCACAGATACTCTGAGTTAGAGCAGCAGTCTCTCTGTTAGAGGATACTTCTGCAACGGCCTTCGCCAGGCTTTGTTTCTGCCTGTGATTCCTAGTATATTCAGCCAAGTCACTGATCAATTGCCATGCCTCATTAGTAGTTTTGTACTTTTTCATAGACCCATTGGTAGCACTTTCCAATGTGGTCTTATCTTGGGGCCTCATGCCCTGTGTGACGTAGCCGAGCAACACTATCTTGTCAATCATATGGTGGGGGCATGCTTCCAGAAGATTGTTGAAGTGCTCCCAGTATTCATAGAGAGTCTCGGACTCGTCCTGAACAATCATGGAAATGTCTTTCCTCAGTTTATCAGTAACTTTAGCTGGAAAGAACTTTTCCAAAAATTCTCTTCTAAGCGTATCCCAGTCAGAAACAGTTGCTGCGGGTTGAGTGTAGTACCACTCTCTCGCCTTTCCCTCAAGAGAAAATGGGAAAGCTTTTAACAAAATAGAAGTTTCATCTGCACCATCACGCCTGATAGTAGAACAGGCTGCTTGGAAATCCCTACGGTGCTTGATAGGCTCTTGAGCAGGTAAGCCATGAAACTTAGGCATTAAGTTGAGCAGTGCAGTCTTTATTTCAAAATCTGTAGCCACCGTTGGGTGATGTGCTTGAAACGGTTACAGTGTGAAATCAGGGGCTCCAGCCTCCTGGATAGTAACTCTCCTAGGTGCTGCCATGTCACCTGCACGTAAATCAACTGAATCAGTAGAAAGGGAGCTTGTTTCTTCCTCAAGTGACGTTTCAGATTCGCCCTCGGAGAGGACTAACCGACGCCGAGCTTGCCTTATACGTGAAATAGTTCTTTCAATCTCAGGATCAAATACTGGCAAGCTTGGATCAGGAAGTGAACGCGTCATTTAACGAAAGAAACATGCAGCTCATAGTAACGAAAATAAAATAAAATACAAATAAATAAATTCCAATCAATAACTTAGCACTCTATTGCAACTCCCCGGCAACGGCGCCAAAAATTGACGTGGCAGAAATTGGCGAGTTAAGAAATTATTATAAGAGATACGTTGCAAGTATAGTTCTCAACCAACCGATATTCCGCTTATCAATTTAAAAAGGGTTGTCACAAAATTAGAATTAAAATACTGGAAGTATGAATCCCAGGTCGTCTCCCAACGAGTTGCAGAAAGATGTGCTATTTTATTAATCAGATGTTTTCCAAAAGGGTTTGAGTTTGATAGACAGGAAATTAAATCAGAGAATTTATGTAATTTAAATAAAAACCTTGACCGGGAGTAGATTAGTTGGAAGCCCTATCCTTGATGGAGTTCTCTCAAGTTCAATTGATAATTGAAGGTTGTCTGCTCAGTTATCCTTTACCAGATAAAGGAAAGTCAAGCAAGTTGGAAGTTAGTTTCTATTCACAAGTTCTAATCCTCTCCCTTGGGAAGGATTAGTGTCAGTGATTAGATGGCGACCCAACGCTAATCCCAATTATAATTTTACTCTTGAGCATCCAACTCAAGGTCCTCCTTTCAATCAACTCCCAATCAAGTTATGGAACTACTCGCTCATTATGATTGTGAAATTCATGAAATAAGAAAGGAAAATAAAGAAAGACATGATAAATAATAATCAAAGGGATCAATAAAAATAAAAATAGTTCTTGTATTAATAAATTCTAAAAATAATCCAATAGTAACTCTGAATAAACTAAGGATATGAAAGAGTAAGTGACAAGTAAGGAAACAAACTAGAATGATGAAGTCTTGCCAGAGGTAATAACTCTTCTCAATATCCCAATCCAAAAGGCAATAAAATCAAAAGCCTAAGAACTATGAATGTGTAGAGAGTAAACCTAGAAGAGGAGTAAAATCAGATCTAAAAATTAAAACTATGCGGAATGAATGCTGTTGCTGGTCTCTGCATGTTCCCTGGATCTAATATGCTTTTCTGGGCCAAAAACTGGGTCAAAACAGGGCCCAAAATCGCCCCTAGCGAATTCTGCAGATTCTGCAGATCACGCACGTCACGCGATCGCGTCATCCACGCGTTCGCGTCATCCAGCGTCTTGCCTTGCCACGCGTGCGCGTCGTCCATGCCTTCGCGTCACTTGTGCAGTTTCCAATCCATGCGTTCGCGTCAGGCACGCGAGCGCGTCACTGTAATTTCTTCTATTTCGTGCGGTCGCGTGAGTTATGCGTCCGCGTCACTTCTTGCTGGTCATCTCCTCAATTTCTTGTGTTCCTTCCATTTTTGCAAGCCTCCTTTCCAATCTCCAAGTCATTCATGCCCTATAAAGCCTGAAACACTTAACACACAGATCACGGTATCGAATGGAATAAAGGAGAATTAAAATACATAATTAAAAGTCTCTAGGAAGCAGTTTTCAACCATGGGGTAATTTTGGGAAGGAATTGTAAATACATGCTAATTTAATGAATAAGTGGGTAAAGATTTGATAAAACCACACAATTAAACACAATATAAACCATAAAATAATGGTTTATCATTGTTCTCCCTAGGAATTACGATGAAGTGTCTTGTTATTGGTTATGAAGTATGTTTGGGGTTTTTGAGTTAAGGAACAAGGAATGTAAATTGCAAAAGAAATAAACTAACAACTAAGAAAAGCTCTTGGCAAGGTTACGAGAATTAGAAGTCCTATACTCATTATCCTCCTCAATTGTGATGAGAATTGTCCATTGCTACCACTTAGTTAACCTCTAACCATGGAGGAAAGTCAAGTGGATGAATCAACTTAATTCCACAAGTCCTAGCCAACTCCCAAGGGAAAGACTAGCTTTAGTGGTATCTAAATCAATTAGCAACTTCTAATTATCAATCATCAAGGGAATTAGATAACTTAAGTGTCACTAATTACTCTACCTAGGCCAAGAGGAATAAAATCAATACTAAATTCTAACCAAGCATTTTGTCAAACACTTGGAAGGCATAAAAGAAAAACAAAGTAGATTGGCAACAACAATGAAATCTAACAACAATTATTGCAAGAAGTTAATAACAACAATCAAAAGAAACACAATTATCATGAATTGCCTCAAATTGAATTGAAAGAAAATAGAATGAACAAAAGTAGATCTACAAACAAAGTAGAAGAAATTATAACAAACAATAGAAGAATGATGAATGTAACAACAAAGAATTAAGAAGAAGAAGTAGATGAAAGCATGAAATTAAAACCTAGATCTAAGAACTAAACCTAATCCTAATCCTAATTCTAGAGAGAAGAGAGAGCTTCTCTCTCTAAAACTAACTAAAACTAGCCTAAAGTGTGTGTATGAATGTCTAGATGCCTCCCCTTTCATTTCTTGGTCTATTTAACTTTTTCCCGCCAAAAACTCAGCTCCAAATGGGGCCAGAAACCCTCCAAAATCACCAGGCACGAGTTTCTCTTTAAAAATCATGTGCGGCCTTCAGCGCGTACGCGTACAGTGCGCGTACGCGTCCATGGAGCAGTTCGCAATCCGCGCGTAGGCGCTAGTGCGCGCGCGCCCCCATGGGCTTTTTCTAAATCTTTGCCTTTTCATGATTTATCCACTTTGTATGCTTTCCTTTAACTCCTTTGATCCTTTCCTAGCCTTTTTCAATTTGAAATCACTAGCAAACACATCAAGGCATATAGTGGAATCAAAGGAAGGTTAAAACTATCAAATTAAAGGTCTAAAAAAGCATATTTTTACATCTAAGCACAAGTACGGAGACAATCACAAAATAATGCTATTTCATTGAATAAATGTGAGGAAAGGTTATCAAAATGTTCTAAATTCAACACTAGATAAACCCTACAAAGGGAGTTTATCACCCTTCTCCCCCTTAGCTGGCGAAGGATTCCCTTTGGAATAGATTTCTCCATCAGACGAAAAAATTATTTGAGTATGAATAAAAGGAGTTACCCCCTTGTCCATTGAGGTCAATGGTCTTTCTGCCTTTGTTTGGCATACATACTTTCCACCTTAATTTCCTCTGGCCCTTCCTCGAGGATATGGGTGACGACCTCGATTAAAACCTCGATGTTGTAACACCCTACCACACAGATGCACTTAAGTCGTAAAGTAGAGTGGCGAGTTATTACGACCTCTAAAAGAAAAAGAAGTATATAAATATAGTTGAAAGAATTCATATCTAAGAGCCTTGAAGAAGAAGCAAAACAAAAGCGAAAATAAAAAATCATGTCACACTCAGAAAGATACACGCAAGCCAGATAAACGCAATCAACAGTAAAGATAACACACACACACACACAGAGAGATATATGTATATATATATATATATATCAGAGTTCCAAAGATACAGATATTAAGCTCCAAACTTGACCTGCGAAGCTAAGGCCTGCCAGACTATACACACACACACACACACACACACACACACACATAACCCAAAATCTGAAGAAAGCACTTGTTTCTCCAAAAGCAACCTCTAAGAGCACAAAATATAAAATATACATTCAGAGAATCTATATACATATATAAATAGCTTAAAACAAAATATGACAACCCAAAAGATAGTTCTTCGCTTGTAAGGAGGGTCTCCAGACGATCAATGAGGTGCCTCTCAACCTACATCTGAAAAACAGTAGAAATATGTATGGAATGAGAATTGGGGGCTCTCAGCTTGGTAATGGTGCCCGCAAAGATAATGTATAAGGTCCCATGAAAGCCAGAGGCAATCCTTGAACTTCAATGCTCATATTAATCTTAAAAATTTATTCTAAAGCAATAATATAGGTAATCTGACTAAGGGATTCTAGCCCTAGTCTAACTCTGCACCTTCTGTCTCCTCCAAACCTCTGAATCACCAATGGAACAACCCTCAACACTCCTCCTCCAGAATATGGTCTCTCAGATACATACACAGGCAAATCAAACAAAGAAAACACAAACAGAGGTACAATTACAACAAGAAGAACAAGTAGCAGATAAGCAGAGTTAAGCAAACCAAAACAATTAACACTCAAGCAAAACATTCAAATTCACATGATGTATGCATGTCCTGTAGCTGATTAGTCTCATCTGTCAGTTGTATAGCCAACCTGATATGTCTTGGTAGCTAACCTTGGACAAACCCTCTGTGCATGCATCCCCAAGCTAAAAAATATCCACGGAGAAAATCCCAAGCTTAAATTAATATATATATGCATGCCCATGGGGGAACCCATGGAGTTAAAGTGTCTGGTCACATCTTGCAACAAAGAGTTAACAGAGCATCGGGTCTCAACCTGGAGCAAATGGTTATAAGCCACTGCATTCACCCAGGGAAACCCGTGTTTTAGCTCATTCAATTATATAAGTCATACGAATATGTCAAACATAATTCATTAATATCAATATCATTCTTAAATCATGTCTCATTCATCACTTTTAACATCTCATCAAGTCGATCATACATTTCTCAAGTCTCCTTCGAGATCAAAACTAGCTCCCTCAAGATACTTACTCATATTCTGTAGCCTAAGACCTAGCCTATGGACGTTCAACAGAGTTTTTAGAGGTTTGAAAGTTCAAAATTTATGAATTTTTAACAAAACATTAGTTTCGGAGGGTCACAAGCTTGCTGGGAAGGTCGAACATTTAAAAACAGAATTTTTAGTACAAAACAGGGAATCATGCATACGCATGGTATTGTGCGTACGCACGTACCAGACGAAATTTCCTTCCCATGCGTACGCACGCACTAGAAAACCTTCCTTGCCTGTGCATACACATCATAGTGTGCGTATGCACAACTTGCAAAATCCCTACGCATACTCCCTCGTACGTATGCACGAGTGCCCCACTTCGCTCAGGTCCATGCGTGCACACAATAGCGTGCGTACGCACGCATATCAGATTTCTTAGTTTTTAACACTTTCGGTAGAATCCTGTTTTTAGGCCCAAACTTCGAACGTGCATAATTTTTTCGTTAAAAATAATTTTTTGTCTATTCTTCAAACATCATACTCTACTCAGACCCAATTTTTATTTAAGACAAGTTTCACCAAATTTGAGGGTCCGAGGGCCAAGTTATAGTGCGTCAAAGTTGGTTAAAATTGTGTTTTTACCAAAACTCAAAACCTCAAGTTTTTGAAACCGAAACAAACCAAATCCTAATCAAATCCATTTCAAGCAACATCATAACTCACCAAGCATGAACCCATTACTCATCAATCGTTTAGTTACCAAAAATACTAATCTTTCATTGTTAACTCAATATCACATTCATCACATTCATATATGTATATATATAAAATGATTTCACCAACTCCAACTACACCAAAATCATCACAATATATAATTAATGATAACTACTTACTAATTTCAAAATACAATTCACATCCACTCAACATCCATTAATTATGTCCACTAAACATGCACCATTCACATAATTCAACTTATCCTACGGTTAACTAGCCTAAATTTTCACGTAACATTATACATTAACTATGAGAAACTAAAACCATACCTTGGTTGATTCCTCCCTAAGCTTAGAATACCTCAAAATGCCCTCCTTCCACAAGCTCCAAGTCTCCAATTTGCTCACCAAACGATATCCCATCTTCCGAGCCTTAAATCAATCATCCAACATCCATTAATTTGATTCCAAATCATACAATTTAATCCAATACCACATAATTCATTATAATCAGTCATAGGGTTACCAAATTTTAATAATTCACAAGGATTTAACATTTCTTACCTCACTCATGGATTGCTTAGACAAAACCCAACAATTTTCTTAAGCTAGTTCAATGCTAAACATTAAAATACTAAAGTCTTCAATACCCGTTAACTACAAATTTCATAATTAAAGGGGAAGATACTGGGTGAGAAATAGCTAATTTCTTACCACTTTGTTTGGATAGTTTCGAAGAGCTCGATGCAGTGGTTGCGTGGCCACAAACAGTGCAGAGATTGGAGCTCCGGATTGGAAGATATGTGGAATTAAAATTGAGATGGAATTTGGGGTTCAAGTTTTTATTCCTCCCCCTTCAATGTTCAGTGTGATTCCCATATGAATTTGGGGAAGAAAGGCTGAGCTTTGCCTTATATATGTTGGGCCTTGGGCCTGATCCAACCGGTTTGGCCCATTGGCCCTTTTTGGACCAAAATCTTTCAAATTAGTGTCAAAATTCGTATTTTTAATATTCTACTTCCCTAAACTATAAAATTTAATTTCCTAATTTCTTTAAAATTATTTAATTTATTAGCTAATTATTCATTAATTTCCCGGGATTTACATCCTACCTTCCTAATTAAGAATTTTCTCCTCAAATTTCAGATTTAGTTACTTGAAAATAGGTGCGGGTAGTCATTCCTCATTTCTGACTTAAGTTCCCAGGTGTGTTCCGCAATTCCAGCTCGACTCCAAGCAACCTTTACTTGCAAAACTTCTTTTTCGTGCAACCCGTTTAATACTGGTATCATCAATTCAGACCGGAATCACTTGAAGCATCAGATCCTCTTTCAATTGAACTGATTCTGGTTCTAAAATATGGCTGGTATCAGAAGTGTACTTCCAAAGCTGCGAAACGTGAAATACATTGTGCAGGATCGAAAGATGCGAGGGTAGAGTTATCCGATATGCCATTGGCCCATTCTCTTCAAAATCTGAAACGGACTGATATAACGAGGACTTAGTTTTGTTTGTCTTGATCACTCTATCCACTCTTGTTGTTGGAGTAACCTTAAGGAATACATGATCTCCTTCGTCAAATTTTAAAGGTTTCCACCTCTGATTGGCATAGCTTTTTTGGCGGCTCTGAGAGGTAAGCATTCTATTGCGGATCTTCTTAATTTGCTATGTGGTTTCAGGCCCCAATAAACTTACTCCAACTTCATACCAACATAATGGAGGTTAGCACTTTCTCCCATATAAAGCCTCATACGGAGCCGTTCCGATGTTCGCATGATAACTGTTGTTGTACGCAAACTCCACTAGTGGAATATAACGATCCCAACTTGCCGGTTGGTCCAGCACACAAGCCCTCAATATATCTTCAAGGGTTTATGTCATCCCCTCCGATTGACCATCAGTCTGAGGATGGTATGCAATGTTGTGCACAAAATTGTGATCTCTGAAATGGCGCCAAAAACTTGGTACGCACGATCGTAATCTCAACTCTTTTTCACAACTCTGCACAACTAACCAGCAAGTGCACTGGGTCGTCCAAGTAATAAACCTTACGTGAGTAAGGGTCGATCCCACGGAGATTGTCGGCTTGAAGCAAGCTATGGTCATCTTGTAAATCTCAGTCAGGCAGATTCAAATGGTTATGAGGTTTTGATAATTAAAATATAAATAAAATATAAAATAAAGATAGAAATACTTATGTAATGCATTGGTGGGATTTCAGATAAGCGTATGGAGATGCTTGTTGCTTCTGAATCTCTGCTTTCCTACTGTCTTCATTTAATCATTCATACTCCTTTCCATGGCAAGCTGTATGTTGGGGGATCACCGTTGTCAATGGCTACCGTCCATCTTCTCAGTGAAAATGGTCCAAATGCGCTGTCACCGCACGGCTAATCATCTGTCGGTTCTCACTCATATTGGAATAGGATCTATTGATCCTTTTGCTTCTGTCACTACGCCCAACACTCGCGAGTTTGAAGCTCGTCACAGTCATCCCATCCTAGATCCTACTCAGAATACCACAGACAAGGTTTAGACTTTCCGGATCTTAAGAATGCTGCCAATTGATTCTAGCTTATACCACAAAGACTCCGATCTTTCGGAATGGAGGCTAAGAGATACACACTTAAGCTATTGCAGATAGAACAGAAGTGGTTGTCAGGCACGCGTTCATAGGTGAGAATGGTGATGAGTGTCACATAATCATCACATTCATCATGTTCTTGGGTGCGAATAAATATCTTAGAATAAGAATAAGCTTGAATTGAATAGAAAAATAATAGTACTTTGCATTAATTCATGAGGAACAGCAGAGCTCCATACCTTAATCTATGAGGTGTAGAAACTCCACCGTTGAAAATACATAAGTGATGAAGGTCCAGGCATGGCTAATGCCAGGGCATTTTGGCCAGTTTCACTGACCTTTTCTTTACTGTTTTAGGGTAGTTTCATGCATTTTCTTAGGAAATAAGCAAGTTTTGGGTAGAATTTCACTTACATCTTGATTTAAGCATACATTGTGCACTTTACATGATTTCATGAGAATTTTGCATGAATTAGATGACAAATTGGATGATGCATGTCTCATGATGTGGATTAGAACTTTGATGCACTTTATTGCTTGATTTCAGGACAAAGGAAGCAAGAAAGAGCCACGTTAGCAGCCACGTTAGTCTAACTAATGTGACCACCAACGTGGAATGGGAGCTAGCTTGCAACGTTAATGAGAAAAGTACTCACCAATAACGCCCTCGAAGCCATCATAGCCCACGTTAAGAGTCAAGTTAACGTGAACTCTAACGTGGAAGAAAGAAAATGGAGCCAACGTTAGTGACACTCACCTTTGTCACTAACGTTGGACCAAGCTCATATTGGCCACGTTAGCTTCCACGTTAACTTAGTTAACGTGGACTCTAACGTTGGGAAGCAAAAGAATGGCCAACGTCACTAACGTTGGACTAAGCCACCTTGAGCTACGTTAACTCCCACGTTAACTTAGTTAACGTGGAAGTTAACGTGGAGAAAGCAAAAAATTGCCAACGTTAGTGACACTCACCTTTGTCACTAACGTTGGAATGAGCCACAATAAGCCACTATGAGCCACGTTAACTTCCATGTTAACTTAGTTAACGTGGAAGCTAACGTTGAGGATAGGATGATGAGCCAACATTAGTGACACTCACCTTTGTCACTAATATTGGAGATGGCTCTCATTACCACGTTAGAAGCCACGTTAACTTAGTTAACGTGGACTCTAACGTGGGAAGTAGGGGCACCTTGGAATGTTAGTGACAAAGGTAAGTGTCACTAACGTTCTCGAAGAATTGGCAAGCCTACGCTAAGAGCCACGTTAACTAAGTTAACGTGAACTCTAATGTAGGGAGGGAGGACTCTCAACGTTATTGGAAAAGGTGAGTCCCAATAACGTGTGCGAAGGACCAAGAGGCAACGTTAGTGGTCACGTTGGTGCCACTAACATTGAAGTTAACGTGGATCATCCCTGGGTGAGGAACGTTAGTGAAAAAAGTGATTGTCACTAACGTTCTCGAACCCACACTCTCACTTAACATTAACGCCACTAACGTCCTGAGCTAAAGACCCTTCCTACTTCACACTTTCTCTCTGCAAGTAAAGCTAAGCCCACTACAGAAGATAACTGCTTCAAACTCAAGATCCAAAGGCCCATATCCAAGACTTGAAGAATCAACTAGAAGATCAGAAGAGTAGTATATATAGGGGTAGTTTTGTATCAGGAAGCAGCTTTTTGGGGGATGGGAAATTGAGAACTACTCTCTGTATAATTTACTTTCTCTGCACTTCTAGTTCTAGTTTTCATGATGTATTCTCCATCTTTGTTTTCCATTTCCAGAGTTATAAATAACTAAACCCCTTTCATTGGGTTAGGGAGCTCTGTTGTAATTTGATGGATCAATACTAATTTTCATTACTCTTCTTCTATCTTTTCTCTTGATTTTACTAGAAAGCTTTCAATCTTTATCCAATTGGGTAGTTATCTTGGAAAAGAAGCTATTCATACTTGGATCTCTTCTGAACCTTGGAAGAGGAATGAAGAGATCATGATAGAAATGCTTTCTCATGTTGGACCAAATTGGGTTTGGTTGGGTATCCTACCAACACTTGATTTGGGAATGCATGTGGTATAATCAGTGACCATACTTCATCTCTTCTCATGAGCAATTGACCAAGGAATTGGCTATTGATCAAGATTTGAGAGATTGAATTACCAAGGAATTGGAATTCGATCACCTAAGATTGCCAAGGAGATCAATGAATGCATTGATTGAGGAAGAGATGAAAATGAACTTGATCCGGAGAATGTAACATTTCCTAAGCCCAATGAATCCCCATTTCTGATCTTACCCATTCTTTAATTTCTGCAATTTACTTTCATGAGCATCTTCCCCATTCCCATTTACAATTCTGCAATTTACTTTCCGTCATTTACTTTCAGCTCTTTACTTCCAGTATTTACATTTTCTGCTATTTACTTTCCTGCCATTTAATTTCCTGCAACTCTCAAAACAAATTCTTCTTCGCTCAACTAGAACATTCCTCTAATTAAAGTTGCTTGACCAATCAATCCCTGTGGGATTCGACTTCACTCTATTGTGAGTTTTTACTTGACGACAATTCGGTATACTTGCCGAAGGAAAATTGTTGAGAGACAAGTTTCCGTGTTATCAAGTTTATGGTGCCGTTGCCGGGGATTGATTTTGTATCAACAATGACTAAATTGGAGGATAACTAGATTGAGCATTTTTCTTTTGTTTGATTTAAATTTCTATTTGAGTTAATTACTTTGAGTTTTAGTTATTTTCCTCCCCTCCCCCTACTCCTGTTTCTTAGTTATTTACCATTCAGTTTACTAACCCACTAACTGTTTGATATATTGCATCACTCATACTAACAGCAATTTTAACAAAAGTACTTTCAGCATCTATTTCCTTGCTTGTGCCTTATTGGTTGTATGACAGGGAGAAGAAGCGGGGCTTCAACTTCCTTTGATTCTGAACCTGAGAGGACCTTCCTTAGATTAAGGAGGGAAGCAAGAGGAAAGAGATTAGTTGGTGCTGAGGAAGAGGAGGAGTACTTTGAACCAGACATGGATGAAAACATGGAGAACCATCATGAAGAAGAGGCTCACAACCATGGCAGAGAAGGTCCAGTGCATCAGGCCGGACAAGAGAGAAGAGTTCTGGGTTCTTACATCAACCCAAACCCAGAAAACTGTGGAAGCGGCATCCAAAGGCCAACCATACATGCCAACAACTTTGAACTAAAGCCACAACTCATCACCCTGGTTCAGAACAATTGTTCATTCGGAGGAGGTGTCCAAGAAGACCCCAATCAACATCTAACCACCTTCCTGATGATATGTGATACTGTGAAGTCTAATGGTGTTCATCCTGACACCTATAGACTACTTCTGTTCCCTTTCTCACTTAAGGACAAGACATCTAAATGGCTGGAATCCTTCCCAAAGGAGAGTTTAGCAACCTGGGAAGATGTGGTGAACAAATTCTTGGCAAGATTCTATCCTCCTCAACGGATCAACAGGCTAAGAGCTGAGGTGCAAACATTCAGGCAGCAGGATGGTGAGACTCTATATGAAGCATGGGAGAGGTTTAAGGACCTGACAAGAAGGTGTCCACCAGATATGTTCAATGAATGGGTGCAACTACACATTTTCTATGAAGGCCTCTCTTATGAATCAAAGAAGGCAGTAGACCATTCATCCGGGGGATCTCTGAACAAGAAGAAGACCATTGAAGAAGCCATAGATGTCATTGAGACTGTAGCGAAGAATGACTACTTCTATGCTTCTGAAAGAGGCAACACTAGAGGAGTGATGGAGCTAAACAATGTGGATGCACTGTTGGCCCAAAACAAGCTTATTACCAAGCAGCTGGCTGACCTCACCAAGAAGATGGAGAGAAACCAAGTGGCAGCAATTACCACCTCATCAGCAACCCAAGAGGGAGTGAGTGCTGAGGCAGAGGAGGAGCAAGAACAAGCCAACTACATTGGAAACTCACCCAGGCAGACCCATGATCCTTACTCCAAAACGTACAACCCTAGTTGGAGGAATCACCCAAACTTTGGGTGGAGAAATCAACAAGATCAAAGCCAAGATCAGAGATGTCACAACCCCAAGAACCATGCAGCTCACCAACATTCCACACAGAGATCATATCAGCACCACCCTAACAACACCTCTCCACATCCATACCAAAACCAAAATGACCCAACTCGCCCATCCACTCTCAACTCACCATCATCTGAAGAAAGACTCTCTAAAATTGAGACTCTGCTTGAAGGCATATGCAAAGAGATTCAAGATAATAAGGTATTCAAAGAGGAGGTGCGAGCTAGTATCAAGAACCAGGGGGACACCATCAAGAGGCTGGAATTTCAAGTGGGATACTTATCTGAAAAGATTCCCAAACCTACTAATAACTTCCCAAGTGACAAAGAGAAAAATCCGAGAGGTGAAGCAAAGAAAGTCAGATGGGAAGATTGCAAGATGGTTACTATAAGTAATATGGAGATTGAGGAAAAGCAAAACAAGCCATTAGAACAACTTGGGGAGACATCAGCAAAGAAACAGGAAAAGGATCACTAAGAACCCAAAATTTCACAAAAAGAGCTGACACAGAAGGAGCTGCTGAAACTCTATGCATCATTTCCCCAATTACTCAATGGTGCTGTAGAGAAGAGAATATACTCAAGGTTTCTTGACCTGCTTGTATCCCTCCATGTAAACATACCATTCATCAAGGCCCTCCAACAAATGCCCTCATATATTAAGTATATGAAGGAGCTGCTGACCAGGAAAAGCTCACTCAAGGAAGGACAAACAATAGTGATGAATAAGGAGTGCAGTGCTCTCATTCAACCAGAGTTACCTATAAAAAGGAAGGACCCAGGGAGTTTTCACATCACCTGTGCCATAGGAGAAACAATGTTTGATAAAGCACTCTGCGATTTGGGAGCAAGCATCAACTTAATGCCTTTATCCCTTATGAAAAGGCTGCAGATCAATGAGATAATACCCACAGATGTAGTTATCAGGCTGGCTGACAAAACTCAAAAACAAGCAGTAGGAGTGGTTGAAAATATGCTGGTGAAGGTGGGAAAATACTTCCTTCCCACAGACTTTGTCATCTTGGACATGGAAGAAAGTCACACTTACCCAATCATATTGGGAAGACCGTTCTTAGCTACAGCCAGAGCACTCATAGATGTGGAGCGAGGGGAGCTAATTTTGAGGATCCATGATGAACAACTCAGCTTCAATGTCTTCAAACTCTCACAAGAAACAGATCATAATGAGATACTGAGGGAGGAGGCAAGCACTGAAGCACAACCAACACCTCTGGGAAACCACTTTGTTAAAGAACAAGGCAATCAACAGCTGTCACAGCTCAAGGAAAATAAGGAGAAATCTAAACCACCAGAGTCATATGAGACCAGTAACTAAATTCCCTTAGAAGAGGAGGTCACAAAAAGCAAGACAACATCAAAAGGGACAAAGAAGAAGGCACCAAGGAGGTGGAGGAAAAAAAAGATCCCTACAGAGGACTTTTCTCCGGGGGATAAAGTGATCTCAGCCTACTTCCCAGATATTCCACCTCATCTCCCCACTATCCCATCTCAGTTACCTAAGGTCTTCACCATTAACAGAGTTCTTTCCTTAGAACATGTAGAGATCCTTGATGAAGCCAATGGATATAGGTCTACTGCAAGAGGGAAAGATCTGAAGCATTACCAACCACCATGACAAAGACAAAACGTCAAGCTAGTGACGCTAAAGAAGCACTTCATGGGAGGCAACCCATGTTTTACATGCTTTTAAAAGTAGTTAATAATGCAAGGTTCAGGGATTTCAAATCAACTTGACATGGACTTGAATGAATCCTTGTGTGCAACATATAGTGAAGAACAAGTTTGGTGTTCAAGGCACACTAAGAGAACATCAATGTAACCCATATCATGTCACTCTTAGGGGCCTTGAACAAATCTTTTACACCACACGGTACCAAACTAAGTTTGGTGTTGCCAATGTTGCACACATGGATGTTGAGTTAGTAAGTTGGTTTGCTCTATTGAATGGCACTTAGTTAGTTAAAACAAAAACTTTAAAAAGTAGTTATTCTTTTAATTTTGCCACCACTTTCCACACATATTTTTTTAATCACAATTCTTTTATTTTGTAAGAGAGAAGAAAGGGGTATTGAAGTGGATTGAGTGGAAAATTAAATGAGGAGGGTTCGGCCACTTCATGAAGGGAGAATACACACATGTCTCAAGGGGAAATGCATTGGGAAATGTGCCATGCAACATTGAAAGAATGAGACCCATGAAGACCGAACCAATCTCCCTCATAAAGATGATGATCCTTGTGCTCATCCCCTGCAGAACCCCATCCGTTCATCATACACCAACCCTATCAATCCACACCTTTCATCCACACACCACTTCCCTATATAAGTGATTCGCACTAAGTACACCCTTAACATTCCAATTTCACTCCCCACACTTCTCATTCTCGAAACCAAACACTCTTCCCCTTCATCACACCTTGTCCTAACCAACCGAATTCCTTATCTATCCGTACCTTCCACCCTCTTCACACATCAACTCAAACTCATGGCATCATCAAGCTCCAAGAGGCAAAAGAGGAAGGAACCAGTGGAGAGCATTCCTTTCGATGAGAAGAGATTCAAAACTGCATTCCATGAACTCGAATTTGAACAGATAAAGCTCAAGAAGATACTGCCTGAGTTAACGTTCCAAATTGACGAGAATGAGTGCCCACAGATTCGAGAGAAGATTGAACAAAGGGGTTGGCAAAGGCTTACGAACCCGGAGGGGAAGATAAATGCAAACCTCATCAAAGAGTTCTATGCAAACGTGGTCAGAGAAGACAAAACCAAGGCCCCCACCTTCAAAAGTTATGTAAGAGGGAGAGAGGTGGATTTCAGCCCCAATGCTATAACAAGGACTCTTCAGTTGAAATCACCACATTTTGATGAGCTCGGTTATCAAGCAAGAGTAAGTAGGAGCCCTGATGATGATGAACTTGAACAAATTGTGAATGACATATGTGTTATAGGAGCTGACTGGGAAAGGTATGCGGATAAGAGGCCCAGGTTCATCAAGAGAGGAGACCTCAGCCCTGAAGCCAAGGGATGGTTTGAACTCGTGAGGAGATCTATCCTCCCAGCAGCAAACAATTCTGAGGTCAACGTCACTCGAGCTACTATGGTACATTGCTTAGTACAAGGTGGAGATATCAATGTGCACGAACTTATAGTTGAGGGGATTCAAGAGTCAGCTGAGAAGATTGATTCGGGTGCCAGGCTTTGGTACCCCAGCACCATCCTCAGACTGTGCACGAAGGCCAAGGTTGTCTTCGAGGATAGCAACCCAGATTGGTTAAATCCTGGGAGGCTAATTACGTTTCAGCGTCTAACTCATGTGACACCAGCCCAACAACAAAGAAGACCTCACATAGGAAAGCCAAAACCAAAAGGAGGAGCTCACCAAGAAGAGTCTCATAAGAAAGAACACCAACAAAGATAATATTATGACCCAACCAACATAAACATGAATCACATTCATGGAGCCATTGAGGAACTAGCAAAGAGTTATATGGAGGGACAAGAACAACAACTGCATGTTCAAGCTCAAAGGATGGATCGTCAAGAAGAGCTCCTTTCTAATTGGATGAATCAACAAGGGGAGTGGCAGAAACAGCAAATGGAACATTATTCCCAGCTCACTCAAGCCATCAATCAAGTGTCTGAAAGGAAAGAGCGTCAAGATAAGCGCCTTCAAGAACTCAACCAACGCTAGCTAGCTCAGACGAAAGCATTCAATGAGTTCAGTGTACTTAATGAAGGACGGCAACTACATAGGGAGGAGTTCAACATAAACACTCAAGCCAAGTTGAACTACATGTCTAGTCATATGCATAATCTACACTATGCTATCCCTACATATGATGAGGTCCAAAAAGATTTTGTAGAACAAGAAGAAAGGAAGGTGAAACAGCAGAAGGAAACATTAAAGAAGAAGATGGAAGATGCTGGCTTCTGGAAGAAGTTGATTGGAAAAAGCAAAGGAGGTGTGAGCTCAAGCGCAACAAGTAGACACAACGAGGATGAGCCAGAGGGAGAGCATGGGCAATCCCATGAGTAAAAGGTGGTGGAGTTCCCTATCTGTTCCATCTTTTTCAAGCTTTAAATAAGGAAAATCATGTATGAAATAGAACATGATTACTAGTCAAGTTGCCTGTTTTCAATTTCATCCTGCTTATTGTGTTGCTTGTCTCCTTTTGAATCAAATAAAAAGAGAATGTGTGTTATCAAAGACCAGAGTGGAGTTCATATTGTGGAGTAAGTTTTTTAGTGTGTGATGTGGTCATAAGTTAGCTAAGTTGATTCACCAACAAGGGTGGGAAGACAACTATCTGTCCAGAATCATATGCTTGAAACACACCCCATGAGACTAGCTAAATAACAAGATCCTAATAAGAAAAAGGGGAAAAGAACAATAAGAGTTGAAAAAGAAAGAAAAGTTAATAAAGAATAAGGCTAGGCACCAAGGGTTTGAAACTTGAGAGATGTGTCTGTGGTGCTCCTGTACCAAGGATCTGCTTGGATGAATAAGTTCGTAGGAGTGCTTCATCACTTGGTAACTTGGGTTAACTAACCTGGGATTATCAGCTGAAAGTCTATCAAGAGCAACCTTGCTACAGAACATTTAGTAACCCAAAGAGGTGCTGGACACCAAGGTCTTAAGAAAGAAAATAAACAAACCATGTGCCTCTAGTGTGTATGTATGGGGGAAAGAGACTTGAGGGAGTAAGTCCTTAGGGGTGTCTTAACACCTAGCACCTTGAACCAACTGGTTTGGGAGTGCTGGCTGAAAGCTTATCTTAAAGAGTCGCCCCCTCACAGAGCACTTAGTCTAAGAACACAAATAAGCCCTGAAAACAATAAAAAGGATCAATGAATAAGAGTCTCATAGGGTGCAATTAAGTGAGTATTCCAAGACATAATAAAGGTCTGAAAGCCAATGAAGGAATGAACCTAAGTTGCTATGCATGAAACCACCATAAAACCAAGGACATGACTTCCACAATAATGACTGATTTCTTTTGGCATTTCATTCATCATTCTCTTGTTCCAGTACTTGCTTAGGGACAAGCAAGCTTTAAGTTTGGTGTTGTGATGCCAGGGCATTTTGGCCAGTTTCACTGACCTTTTCTTTACTGTTTTAGGGTAGTTTCATGCATTTTCTTAGGAAATAAGCAAGTTTTGGGTAGAATTTCACTTACATCTTGATTTAAGCATACATTGTGCACTTTACATGATTTCATGAGAATTTTGCATGAATTAGATGACAAATTGGATGATGCATGTCTCATGATGTGGATTAGAACTTTGATGCACTTTATTGCTTGATTTCAGGACAAAGGAAGCAAGAAAGAGCCACGTTAGCAGCCACGTTAGTCTAACTAACGTGACCACCAACATGGAATGGGAGCTAGCTTGCAACGTTAATGAGAAAAGTACTCGCCAATAACGCCCTTGAAGCCATCATAGCCCACGTTAAGAGTCACGTTAACTAAGTTAACGTGAACTCTAACGTGGAAGAAAGAAAATGGAGCCAACGTTAGTGACACTCACCTTTGTCACTAACGTTGGACCAAGCTCATATTGGCCATGTTAGCTTCCACATTAACTTAGTTAACGTGGACTCTAACGTTGGGAAGAAAAAGAATGGCCAACGTCACTAACGTTGGACTAAGCCACCTTGAGCTACGTTAACTTCCACGTTAACTTAGTTAACGTGGAAGTTAACGTGGAGAAAGCAAACAATCGCCAACGTTAGTGACACTCACCTTTGTCACTAACGTTGGAATGAGCCACAATGAGCCACTATGATCCACGTTAACTTCCACGTTAACTTAGTTAACGTGGAAGCTAACGTTGAGGATAGGATGATGAGCCAACGTTAATGACACTCACCTTTGTCACTAACGTTGGAGATGGCTCTCATTACCACGTTAGAAGCCATGTTAACTTAGTTAACGTGGACTTTAACGTGGGAAGTAGGGGCACCTTGGAACGTTAGTGACAAAGGTAAGTGTCACTAACATTCCCGAAGAATTGGCAAGCCTACGTTAAGAGCCACGTTAACTAAGTTAACGTGAACTCTAACGTAGGGAGGGAGGACTCTCAACGTTATTGGAAAAGGTGAGTCCCAATAACGTGTGCGAAGGACCAAGAGGCAATGTTAGTGGTCACGTTGGTGCCACTAACGTTGAAGTTAACGTGGATCATCCCTGTGTGAGGAACGTTAGTGAAAAAGGTGATTGTCACTAATGTTCTCGAACCCACACTCTCACTTAACGTTAACGCCACTAACGTCCTGAGCTAAAGACCCTTCCTACTTCACACTTTCTCTCTGCAAGTAAAGCTAAGCCCACTACAGAAGATAACTACTTCAAATTCAAGATCCAAAGGCCCATATCCAAGACTTGAAGAATCAACTAGAAGATCAGAAGAGTAGTATATATAGGGATAGTTTTGAATCTGGAAGCAGCTTTTTGGGGGATGGGAAATTGAGAACTACTCTCTGTATAATTTACTTTCTCTGCACTTCTAGTTCTAGTTTTCATGATGTATTCTCCATCTTTGTTTTCATTTCCAGAGCTATGAACAACTAAACCCCTTTCATTGGGTTAGGGAGCTCTGTTGTAATTTGATGTATCAATACTAATTTTTCATTACTCTTCTTCTATCTTTTCTCTTGATTTTACTAGAAAGCTTTCAATCTTCATCCAATTGGGTAGTTATCTTGGAAAAGAAGCTATTCATACTTGGATCTCTTCTGAACCTTGGAAGAGAAATGAAGAGATCATGCTAGAAATGCTTTCTCATGTTGGACCAAATTGGGTTTGGTTGGGTATGGTGACTATAATCCTACCAACACTTGATTTGGGAATGCATGTGGTATAATTAGTGACCATACTTCATCTCTTCTCATGAGCAATTGACCAAGGAATTGGCTATTGATCAAGATTTGAGAGATTGAATTACCAAGGAATTGGAATTCGATCACCTAAGATTGCTAAGGAGATCAATGAATGCATTGATTGAGGAAGAGATGAAAATGAACTTGATCTGGAGAATGTAACATCTCCTAAGCCCAATAAATTCCCATTTCTGATCTTACCCTTTCTCTTTAATTTCTGCAATTTACTTTCATGAGCATCTTCCCCATTCCCATTTACAATTCTGCAATTTACTTTCCGTCATTTACTTTCAGCTATTTACTTCCAGTATTTACATTTTCTGCTATTTACTTTCCCGCCATTTAATTTCCTGCAACTCTCATACCAAATTCTGCTTCGCTCAACTAGAACATTCCTCTAATTAAAGTTGCTTGACCAATCAATCCCTGTGGGATTCGACCTCACTCTATTGTGAGTTTTTACTTGACGACAATTCGGTATACTTGCCGAAGAAAAATTGTTGAGAGACAAGTTTCCGTGTTATCAGTGGCCGAATGGCCAGCCCCTTAAACATGATCAAGAGATCAAAAATGATACAAAGATAGTCTCAAAAATGATCAAAAGATGTGAAATAAATCACTAAAAGTAGTTTTTATACTAAACTAGTCACTAGGGTTTACAGAAAATGCGTAACTAAGTGCAGATAGTGCAGAAATCCACTTTCGAGGCCCACTTGGTGTGTGCTTGGGCTGAGCATTGAAGCTTTCACGTGTAGAGACTCCACTTGGAGTTAAACGCCAGCTTTCAGCCTGTTTGTGGCGTTTAACTTCAGAATAGGGCAGGAAGTTGGTGTTTGAACGCCAGTTTGTGTCGTCAAAACTCGGGAAAAGTATGGACTATTATATATTGCTGAAAAGCCCTGGATGTCTACTTTCCAACGCAATTGAGATCGCGCCAATTGGGTTTCTGTATCTCCAGAAACTCCCCTTCTGTATCTCCAACAGCATATACAGTCCTTTTTCAGCCTCCGAATCAGATTTTTGCTCAGGTCCCTCAATTTCAGCCAGAAAATACCTGAAATCACAGAAAAACACACAAACTCATAGTAAACTCCAGAAATGTGAATTTTTCGTAAAAACTAATAAAAACATAGTAAAAACTAACTAAATCATACTAAAAACTATGTAAAAACAATGCCAAAAAGCATATAAATTATCCGCTCATCACAGTGCTTAGGCTCAATTGAGTTCTGAGAAAGCTCCCCAGAACCTTGATGTGAAACAAGAATCTCTGTGAGAAACTATGGTTATAGGCACACCATGCAGCCTTACAATCTCTTTAATATACAATTGGGCTAACTCTTCAATATATAACTCATTCGAACAGGCAAGAAGTGAGCTGACTTTGTCAACTGATCCACAATCACCCATACTGCGTCAAATCATGTTCGAGTCCTTGGCAATCTAGACACGAAGTCCATGGCGATACTTTTCCACTTCTATTACGGAATTTCCAAAGGTTGTGAAGTTCCAGATGGTCTCTGGTGGTTAATTTTTTACTTTTTGGTAGGTTAAACACTTGGAAACATCTAACACCGCATCATTCTTCATTCCCGGCCACCAAAACATTGCTTTTAGGTCATGATACATCTTAGTAATCCCTAGATGGATCAGAAACTTACTTCAGTGAGCTTCTGTTAACACATCTTGCCTCAAGTCTCCCACATTCGGTATACAGATCCTTCCCTTATACCTCCAAACTCCTTCGCTATCTTGAGTAACCTCTCTTTGTTTCCTCTGTTCAATTATTTGCAGCATTTTCTGTAGCTCATGATCATTCTGCTGAGCCTTTTAAATCTTAGCCTTGAAATTACTGGAAATATGTAGCTGATTCAAGCATATATTCCCGGCTACTTCTCTAACGCCCAAATTCAGGTCCTTAAACTCTTTCAGCAATGTTTCTTCTGTAAGAATCATCCAAGCAACCTATAACGATTTCTAGCTCAAAGCATCTTCCACGACATTAGTTTTTCCTGAATGGTAATTTATTTCAAAATCATGGTCTTTCAGCAGCTCCATCCAACTTCTCTGGAACATATTAATCTCCTTCTGATAAAAAAGATATCTCAAACTTTTGTGGTCAGAGAAAACTTGAAACTTAACCCCATACAGATAATGCCTCCACACTTTCAAGGCGAACTCAGCCACAGCGAATTCCAGGTCGTGCGTCAGATAGTTTACTTCATGCGGTCTCAACTGTCGAGAAGCATACGCCACTATATTGCGGTGTTACATCAACATACACCCCAATAATTTCAACGAAGCATCGCAATACACCTCAAAAGGCTCATTAGGTTTTGGTAACACAAGCACAGGCGCTATAGTCAGTTTTTGCTTCAAAGCTTGAAAGCTTTCCTCACATTCTGATGTCCAAAAAAAGGCACATCCTTCCGAGTTAACGTTGTCAAAGGCAACACAATTTGTGAAAAGTCCTTGATAAAATTCCGATAATATCTTGCTAAACCTAAGAATCTATTTATTTTCGTTACTAAGGTCAGTTGTCCCCAATCCATCACTGCTTCAACCTTAGAAAGATCCAAAGCTATTCTTTGCTTATTCACTACATGACCCAGAAATTTCACCTCATTCTTCCAGAATTTGTACTTAGAAAGTTTCGCATACAACCACCTTTCTTTCAGAATCTATAGCACGATTCGCAAGTGTTCCGCATGTTCCCCTTCGTTCTTAGAGTATATTAAAATATCATCAATGAAGACGATGACGAAATTTTCTAGGGAAGGATGGAATATTTGATTCATATAATCCATGAACACTGCCAGGGCATTTGTTAACACAAAATACATTACAATATATTCATAGTGATCGTAACAAGTTTTGAAAGCAGTTTTCAGAATATCTTTATCTCTCAACTTTATCTAGTGGTAACCAGACCTCAAATCAATCTTGGAAAAAACTCTAGCTCCTTGCAACTGATCCATCAGACCATCAATTCTCAGCAATGGATATTTGTTCCTCACGATTACTTTGTTCAGTTTTCTGTAATGCATGCATAGCCACATACTTTCATCCTCTTTTTTCACTAACAACATCGGTGCTCCCTACGGAGAAACACTTGGACGAATGAAGTCCTTACTCATTAACTCTTCCAGCTGAACTTTAAGTTCAGCCAACTCCATGGGTGACATTCGGTAGGGCGCAATTAAAATTGGTCCTGCTCTAGGCACCAGCTCAATCACAAACACGATTTCTCAAAAAGGAGGAAATTCAGGTGTGTCTTCAGGGAATACCTCAGAAAATTCATTTACAACCGGAATCTGATTCAAACTCTGTTCATTGCCTGACATGCTTGCAGCTAAAAGCATGAAACCCTGACACTCGCTCCCACTACAGTTCACCATAACATAATTCAGGTAATATCCCTTTGCCACCACCGGTCCTTCTGACCCTTCAAACATAAATTACACCGATCGTTCAAAATAATCTAGCAGTACGTGATGCTTTGACAGCTAATTCAAGCACAAAATTAGATCGAGTCCAGTCATGGGCAAACAAATCAAATCATGGACAAAGGTTCGGTGTTTAATTCAAAACGAAACTTGTTGACAACCTAATCTAGTCACGACAGCATCAGAGGCAAAAGTATGTACTTGCAAATCATAAGCTAACATAGATATTTTCAATCCTAACTCACTGGCTTTCTCAAATGATATAAATGAATGTGATGCCTCAGTATCAAATAAAATAATTAAGATTTTATCACTGATTTCACAATTACCTCAAATCAGAGTGTCTAACCTCTCAGCACTATCTGCTGCCATAGTAAACACACATCGTTGCTGCTGAACTCTCCCAGCTTCCTATCTTTTCTTTTCCAGACAATTCCAGGACAAATACCCAGATCCACCACAGTAGTGGCACACACCCAAACCTGCTCTGCACAGGGTGTTTGGATGATATTCCTCACATCTCCTATATCTCAATTTATTGGAAGGATTCTGAACCTACTTTCCCTTGCCTCGTCCTTGGTTGTTGTTATTGTTGTTAAACCTTCAAAAATTACTCTGACCCTGAGGTGGTTGTGGAATATAGCTTCCTCGCTTGAAGTTTCGACCTCTAAGTGCAAAGTTCCTCCGTTGATCTCTCCTCATAAAAGTTTGGTGATCACCCTTGTCTAACATAGCATTTCTCACACAATCCTCAACAACTCTACTCTTGTTTACCAGTTCAGAGAAAGTCCTGATCTCTATCGAGCCCACTGTACTCAATATGTCACTCTACAGACCACCTTCATACTTTATGCATTTCCACTTTTCAAAATCCCCTGGAGCACCCTGACAAATCCTAGAAAATTCACATAGTTCCTCAAATCAACTGGTGTACTCCACCACTAACATTGAATCCTGCTTCAGTTATAACAACTCAAGCTCCTTCGCCGTCCTGACTGAATTAGGGAAATACTTCTTATAAAACTCGGATTGAAATGCATCCCAAGGTATCACAACATTATCTCGCTGCAGAAGGCGTCGGGTCCCCTGCCACCAATATTGAGCTTCAACCATTAGGTGATAAGTAGCGAACTTGACACACTGATCTTCAGGTACTTGTTACGCTCGCAAGGCTCGTTCCATTGTCTAAAACTAATTGTCAGCTTCTATCAGATTTGTGGTTCCTCTAAAGACGAGTGGGTTTATCTTTAGAAAATTTGCTAGTGTCATCGGTCTAGTTCCGCCATTACCCCCGTTTCCATTATTAACCTGTTGACCGAGTACCTCAGTCGTAGCATGCATAGCTGCAACCATATTTTCTAGAGTATTCATGAAGTTCACGAGATTATTCGCAATTATTTTGGGTTCCTCATTTCTATTCTGACCTCTCCCGTGACCACGTCCGCATCCACGAGTTGTCATTCGGTTCCTGTTTACACCAAACAAGTGATATCAAGGTGATCAGTCTCAATACCTCAAGTCTAGTGATTCAAAGTACGAAATACATGCTCATGAACAAATATGCCACATATATTTGTTAGATATCCTAATTAGTATATATACATACCTAGAGTATGCTCAGAAGCATAGTCAGTCCGTCCCTCAGGCTCTATAGGAACGAACTATTCTGATACCATAATGTAACACCCTACCACACAGAGCTTTACGCTTAAGTTGTAAAGCAGAAGTGGCGACGTATTATAACCTCTAAAATAAAGAGACGTATATAAATATAGTTAAAAGAATTCAAATCTAGGAGCCTTAAAGAAGAAGCTAAACAAAAGCGAAAACAGAAAAATTGTGTCACACTCGCAAAGATACATGCAAGCTAGATAAACGAGATTAATAGTAAAGATAACATACATAAACACACACACACACATACATATAGATTGGAGTTCCAAAGATATAGATATCAAGCTCCAAACATGACCTGCGAAGCTAAGATTGACCAGAGTATACATATACATAATTAATCAAAGTACCAATTGATCATGATGTTGGTATTATAAATATGAATTTATGTCGATGGATGCTCCTATTATAATCGTGTGTATATATATATAACCAAAAGTTATCCCAAAATGTGAACATAGCACCTGTTTCTCTAAAAGCAACCTCTAAGAGGAAAAAATATAAAATATACATATGGAGAATCTATATACATATATACATAGCCTAAAACAAAATATGACAGTCCGAAAGATAGTTATTAGCTTGTAAGGCGGGTCTCCAGATGCTCAACATGGTGCCTCTCGACTTGCATCTGAAAAACAGTAGAAATATATCTGGAATGAGATCCGGGGGGTTCTCATCATGGTAAAGGTACCTACAAAGATAATGTATAAGGTCTCGGGAAAGTCGGAGACAATCTTAGAACTCCGACACTCAGATTAATTTTAAAAAGTTATTCTAAACCAATAATATAGGTAACCTAACTATGCGATTCTAGCCCTAGTCTAGCTCTACATATTCTGTCTCCTCCAAACCTCCGAATCACCAGTGGAACAACCCTCAACACTCCTCCACCAGAAGAGGATCTCTCAGATACATACATGATGGACGAAATTCACTCCCCATGCAAAAAATGATGAATCCGTTCTTTTGGCAAGCGCACCAAAAATTATCGTCATGTAATAACCCACAGTGGAGTGGGATCGTATCCACAGAGATTGGTATATTTAAGTAATTTTAATCAATTGGTGAATTAGTTAAGCTAAGAAGAATATATTGTGATTGCAGAATTGTAAATGGATAGAAACATAAATGACTCAAAAGTAAATATAAGCAGTAAAGTGCAGAAAAGAAAATGGCAATAATGTAAAGTGCAGAAATGTAAATGACTTAATTGTAAATGGGAATGGGGAGTTGCAGAATATAAAGAAAGCTATAAAGAAAGTGAAAGATAAGGATAGGAGAATTCATTGAGATCAGGAGATGTTGTCTCTTTGGATTGAATCCAGCTCATATCCTCTTCAATCATGCAACTCATTGACCTCTTAGCAATCATGATTATTGAGCCCCAATCCCTTGGTGGCTCAATCTCTCAGATCTTGATCAATAGCCAATTCCTTGGTCTAATTGCTCATGAAGATAGATATGCTTGATCCCTGATTATACCACACATCATCATAGGTCTAAGTAGAGGGAGGATTGTATGTCACCATATCCAAACACCAAAACCCAGATCCTACTCAAGTGTGAGAAGGGATTTCTAGCATGGTTTCATGTTTCCTTTTCCAAGGTTCCCATGAAACCCATTTTGCATTCAACCTCTTTTCCAAGGTGATTGAACACTAACATTAAAACAAAATTCCTTCTAGCAACTCAAAGAGAAGATGAAAAGAAGAAGAAATTCACTATCATTAATCCATCAAGTACAACAGAGCTCCCTCTCTCAATGAGAGAAAATTTAGCTACTCAGAGCTCAGAGAAAAGTACATGAGATGGAAGAGATGATAAAGTGAAAAGTAAATCTAACTATAACTAATAGCTCCACTGCTTAACCCCTTTCTCAGTACTTTTAGGGGTTATTTATACTACTCCTAGCACTAGAAATTAAAGAAAATACAAAAGTGAAAAGAAAATTACAATTTGGAGGGAAAAGAAACTCAATAAACGTGATCTCCCAGCTGGCGTGTGACTGGCGCTTCAGTGGCGTGCTACGCCCAGCTCTAAAGCTGGCTTGGCGTGCCACGCCCAAATCTTCAAGTGGCACGCCCTCCTTCATTGGCATCCCTGGTGTGCCACGCCTTCAAGCCCAAGTGGCACGCCCAGGGTTCTTTAATCACTTGTGTAGCCTGGCGTGCCATGCCTTCAACCTTAAGTGGCACGCCCATACCTTCTCCCTCTTCTTCTTGCCTCTGGAAAGTTGAACTAGCATGGCACGCCCAGGGTCTGGCGTGCCACACCCATTATGTGTGCTTGGCCTTCCTCTCTGGAAAACTGAACTAGCGTGGCACGCCCAGGGTCTGGCGTGGCACGCCCAGGGTCTGGCGTGCCACGCCCAGAACTCAAGTGGCACGCTGAAGTGAGAAATGGTAGCTGGCGTGCCACACCTTTGATACCAAGTGGCACGCCCATATGGTTGGCCTCCTAACTCCTCCTCTGGAAAATATAACTGGCGTGCCACGCCCAGTATTTTGCCTTGGTCCAGTGAATGGCATGCCACGCTTGGTCCTTCAAGTGGCACACCAAAGTGGGAGTTGAGAGCTGGCGTGCCACGCCTTCGATACCAAGTGACACGCCAAGCCTTTTTGGCTTTCAACCTCTTCTCTGGAAACTTGTACTGGCGTGCCACGCCTTGATACTCAAGTGGCACGCCCATATCAATGTGGCTCTTTTCCAACTTGGCGTGCCACGCCTGGCTCCTCAAGTGGCACAACAAAGTGACAATTTGAAGCTGGCGTGCCACGCCTTTGATACCAAGTGGCACGCCCAGCCTTATGGGTCTTCAATGTTGCTCTCTGGAATCTTGTACTGGCGTGCCACGCCCTGATGCTCAAGTTGCACGCCTCTTTAGTGTGATACTTTTCAGCTTGGCATGCCACGCCTGGCTCTTCAAGTGGCACACCCATGTGATGATCTCTTCTGGAGCGTTGAACTGGCGTGCCACGCCCATGGCTCAGGTGGCACCCCCATAGTGTGTGATGGGCTAGGCGTGCCACGCCCAGCATGGCGTGCCACGCCCCTTTAGTGGCCTTCAACATTTCTCTCTGAAAAATTACACTGGCGTGCCACGCCCAGCTCCTGGCATGCCATGCCCATCTAAAGTGCACAAGTATGCTTCTCTGGAAATCATAGCTGGCGTGCCACGCCCATATAGAGAGATTGATGATCCTTTCTGGAATTTAGTAGTGGCGTGCCACGCCCAGCTCCTGGCATGCCACGCAAGTGCATTTTTGTGGCGTTTGCTCCAAATGGCACGCCAGTTTCACACGCCCAACTTGTTTTATTGTTTTCTTCCCCTTTTTGATGTCTTTTTCACCTGAAATTTAGCACAAACTCATTTCAAAGTAATGTACCATAATATTCATCAAATAATGCATGAATTGCAATGATCAAATGAGATTATGCTCTTTTATGATCCTTTTTATGCAAAAAAAAATGGTAGATGATGCAAGTCATCACAACACCAAACTTAAGCTTTGCTTGTCCCAAGCAAATCACTGTGAGTAGTTCTTTGATAAATTAAGACTTTGACCTTGAATGAATGCAACATTACTAAGGATGAGGCTAAGTGTTTAACACATGATTATTTCTATTTCAAGGTCACAAAGAACTACTAGGTTCTTGAAGGTTATTCCAAGTAGAAGCTTCAGGGGCCCTTTTCATTGATTGTCACCTTGAAGTAGTAAGAGTTATTTCTTTTTTTCTTTTGGTTGTTCTTTCCTTTTTCATTTTTTTCTTTTTCCTTGACCACGACTCTAAGTGTTTTGTCTTAAGACAACCCTTAAATTAGGCTTTCAATTAGCATTCCCAAACCAGTTGGCTTTAGGGTACTAGGTGTTGAAACACCCCTAAGAATTTACTTGCCCAGGCCTCTTCTTGACACATCTTCACCACAAGCATCTACTAGGTTTTCCAACTCTTGTGAGCTATTTAGTGTTTCTTTCCATCCTAGTAGTTGATGCTCAGAGCCTTGGATCTTTATTTCTTACTACTTCTTGGTTCTATAGATAGTCAAGAAGCACTCTTCTACCTCTACTTGTTATACCTTCTAAGCCTAGTTGTTCTTCATGACTCATTTTCTTTCCAGTTCTTTCAAGGTTCTGCACTTAATTCATCATCTCTTAATTTTTGAACACTTCTACCTGGTCTTAGTCTCTTTTGCTCTTGTTTTTGCAACACTTACAATGAATCTTATGGAAACAAACTAATCTTTTATTTATGTTGATGAAACTTGACTAACATTGCATTTTCTTTCTTATAATTGAAAAAGACTCATAAAAGACTTCAGGGTAAAAAAAACAAACTAAGCATCAAAACATAAACTATCCTAACATTGCAACTTATTATCAAACAGAAATTTAAACATAAAGAAACTAAGCAGAAATCTAGAAATTTGAGAGTGTCAACCATGGAACTCAACAACCTTGAGCAGCTTCAGTTCATTGGCCCCTTTCCTTTATGTTTCTTTTTGGAAGGGGAGGAGTCATCATCATCCTTTTTGGAGGATCCTTCTTGTTCCTTTGTGTCTTTGGGCTGCCAGAATCCTCGCTTCCTCATGTAATTTCTTTCATCTTCCTTGTGCTTGGCCAGAATTTCCTCTTGTCTTGCACTCAACTCCTCCATTCCTTGCATGAACGTTGGGTATCCAGGGTTTAAGGCAGCCACAACATTACACAAGTGATTCAGCTTCGTTTGTGTGTTGATATCATATTGCCTCCTTGAGATAGTTCTGGCATCATAAAGATTCCTAAACTCAGTGAGGTTCCTCTGCTGCCATTTATTCTGCTCTACTATCTTGTTGAGTGTATTTCGCACCTCTCCCCAGTCAAACTGTTCTTGCTGCTCTTTCCTCATGTGTTCTCAGCTCCCTTGGAGTTGTTGTATGTTCTCATTTACTTGGTTCCATTATTGTTGTTGGTTGTTCTTTAGTTGGTTGACATCCTCTCTCAAATGGTGTATGTCTCCCTTCATTTGGTGTATATCTCCTTGCACTTGCTCCCAGTTAAAACCTTTAGGAACTTGTTGATATTGTTGGTATTGTTGATATGGTGGTAGTTGAAGTGCTAGATGATGTGGTTGCTCTTCTTCTTGTTGTGGCTGCCCTTGTGGCCCATGATCATGTCCTCTTTGCTCTCTTCTCCTCTCAAGTGGGTTGACAGCCACCACTTTGGCTATCTTCTTGGCAGTTATGGGCTTGTCTTGATCTACCAACACTTCATCAATAATCTTTTTAACCCCTGCTTCATCACACAGCCTTTGGATGATGCTGGAGAATGCTAGCCTTGTGCTATCCTTGGTGCTTTTCAGCACCCTGTTAATGTTGTTGGCTATCATCTCCCCAACATTCACATTCTCACCTTTCATGGTGCTGTATATGAGCACAGCTTTTTCCACTGTAACCTCAGAAGTGTTTGAAGTAGGGTTGAGAGATCTTCTCACAAAATCCAGCCACCCTCTAGCTTGGGGGCTCAAATCTCTCCTCCTCAGCTGGTTGGTCTCCCATCTTTATCTCTGATCCATTGCACATTCAACACACAAATCTCATTGAGGATTTCATCAAATCCTGGGTCTTCTTGCTTCATCCTTTCTTCATAGCTCCGAGTGGAGCTTGTTTGTCTTACCATGAGCATCCTATCTATGTTAGAGGGACTGTAGTCAATGGATTTCCCTCTCACATAGCTAAGATAGCCATAGGGTTACCCTGGCTGAGGCACAGCATTGGCGTAAAACTCTCTCACTAGGCTTTCCACCACCTTCCTTGGTGGATTGCACAAGAGTGCCCAGCCTCTATTGTTTATCTCCCTGTTGATCTCAGGATGCTCATTTCTCCCCAATTGGAAACCAACTTCCGGAATAATCTGCCCCTCACTCACCCAACCATAGAATTGGTTTTGGTTGAATGAAGAGAGGAACTTGTGTTTATTGTGGCTTGAAGACCCTGAGGTTGGTTCCTTAGTCTTTCTTTTCTTTGTTGATGAGGCTCTTGGTAGTGCCATTATGGTGAACAAGGTGTGTTTGAAGTGTTAAAGAAAGTTGAAGAAAGTTGCAAGAGAAAGCAAGCAAAATACAGTTTTGCTCCAACACCAAACTTAGGGCTTGATTGTCTTTAATCAAGTAGAAGAAAAAGGTAAAGAAAAGAGGAGGGAGATGAAAAGAAAGAAGGAATTGTGAGGGTCCTTTCGTGTGTGAAGTTGGAGTTTGAAGTGTGAGGAAAGGTGGGAAAAAGTAAGGGGTTTTTATAGGGGTGGAAAGTGTGGTCTGAATGGTGGGAAGTGG